>NC_051156.1:143917213-143949513 GCF_013339745.2 Dermacentor silvarum
AGCGGGAGTTCGTTTATAAAAAACGAACTGCTCCTGGCGTATGGCTTTGCGTGCGACATCCGCGCTGGACGTGGCTGCCAAAAGGAAGCCACGCCTTGATGCACCTGTGCCGGTAGGAGTCAATGAAAGTGGCCCGTAGAGATCTATGCCCACGCGATCAAAGGGTCGGGATGGGCATTTTAAAGGCTGGAGTTCACCGGCGGAGTTGTGCTGTGGCGTTTGCGGCGTTGGCACTGATGAGAAGAGCGGACGAAGTTGCGAACGAAATTGTACATTCCCTGCCAGTAATAGCGGTGTCGAAATCTTTCGTAGGTCTTGAAGACTCCCGCGTGGCCAAACTGAGGGTCGACGTGGAACGAGGAGCCGATCTCTGACCGCGAGGTTCGTGGAATGACGAGTAACCATGTTCGTCCCTCTGGGGCATAGTTGCGTTGATACAGTAGCTGGTCTCGAATCGCAAAATGAGGAACTTGGCGCCGAAGCGTTCGTGACGCTGGAACTTTCGACGTATCCGAGAGAAGGTCGAATATACAGTCCAGGGATTATTACGTTGTGCAGCAACGATAGTGTCAAAGTCCAGAGATGACAATGTGCACTCGCAGGAGGAGTCGTGACTGGCGTTCGGGGGAAGCGGTGATCGGGATAGCGCGCCAGCGTCGGAGTGCTTTCGCCCGAAACGGTAAACCACGCGGATGTCATATTCCTGAATTCGCAATGCACAGCGGGCAAGGCGGCCCGATGGGTCTTTTAGCATCGACAGCCAACATAGTGCGTGGTGGTCGGTCACTACGTCAAAAGATCGGCCGTATAAATATGGGCGAAACTTGCCAAGCGCCCACACAATGGCCAAACACTCCTTTTCTGTTACGCTGTAATTGGTCTCCGTCTTGGTTAACGTCCGACTCGCGTATGCGACGATGTATTCTGTGTGGCCAGGTTGACGTTGTGCCAACACAGCGCCAAGGCCTACACCACTTGCGTCTGTATGAATTTCGGTTGGCGCTTGAGGGTCAAATGGTGAAGAATGGGTGGCGTCGTGAGAGGACGGCGCAAGGTTGTGAAGGCGTCTTCACTCTCTGTAGAGCATGATAAGAGATCTCTAGAGCCCCCAAGGAGCTGCGTGAGAGGTGATATAATTGACGCAAAGTTTCGAACGAATTCCGAAAGTAAGAACAGAGGCCGATGAAACTGCGTAGCTCTTTGATAGTGGTAGGTTTTGGGAACGCAGCAACAGCACGGAGCTTCTCGCGATCCGGGCGAATGCCCTCCTTTGACACGACATGTCCTAAAATTGTGAGCTGACGAACAGCAAATCGACATTTCTTCAGGTTAAGTTGCAACCTGGCGTTGGTCAAACAAGTGAGTACGTGCTGGAGGCGGAGCAGGTGCGTTGCGAAATCAGAGACGAACACCATAATGTCGTCAAGATAGCAAAGACAGATTTTCCATTTGAGGCCACGCAGAACATTATCCATCATTCTTTCGAACGTAGCAGGTGTGTTGCAAAATCCGAACGGCATGACGGTTAATTCATACAAGCCGTCTGGTGTAACAAAGCAGTTTTCGGGCGATCGGCCTCTGCCATCGGAACCTGTCAGTAGCCTGACCGCAAATCCAGCGAAGAAAAGAACTCGGCTCCCTGCAAACAGTCCAGAGCATCTTCGATGCGTGGTAATGGCTAGACGTCGTCCTTCAGTGTGATCTTGTTCAACAGTCCAAAATCAACACAGAAGCGGATGGAACCGTCTTTCTTTGTGACGAGTACCACGGGAGAGGCCCATGGGCTCTGTGAAGGTTGAATGACGCTTTGACTATATGGTCTTTGTTGCAGCGGTGAGTGACAGTCTCTATCTGATGCTCGACTGTCGCTGCACAGCGAAGAAATGTTTGCGCAACGTCGAAAGAACGGCGGAAGCGCTGAAGGACTACGAGAAGTTGAGATCGCTGCGAATGTGTCAGATCTTCGACGATGAATGGGCTGAACACATCTGTCCATGCTCAGTCGGCTACGGAGAGGGCACTCAGTTCATAAACGGCAGTAGAAGACACTTCGTCACGGACGGAGACAATTCGTGTTGAATCAACCGACTCGACGTAACCAAGGCATTCGCGGCGAAGCAGCAGTGTTGCCAGGTTTGGCTATATATAGCCAAATTGGGCTACGGGAAAAATTTTTTGCCGCCGACTTGGACGAGTTGGCTATGTGGCTATATTTGGGCTACTGAAGATCTGCGACTTAGCTTTGTTTGGGCTATAAGTGGCACCCTAATCCACGCTCCAGAGTTGGTTCTGATCGGGTAGAAGCAAATCTCGAAGGCTGTATTTTAGCTGACTGAGCCGGCCGTGTGCGTGTGTGCGTGCGCGAAATGACCCCCCCCCCCCTCCCCCCGCTTTTCCTTCACTCTCTGCGCTGTTGTCTGAGCCGGTGGCTTTTATCTTTGATGCACTTAACCTTACACCCCGCTTGACCGTTATGCACCTGATCCCCGGCATCGGGATGAACCTGGGAGTGGTTGACTTTTCACAGTACACTGTACTAACATGGCTATGCTCAGGAAGGGAGAGCAATAACATAGGGTCGGGGCCGTCGGGCGATCGTGGCGCCGACATGAAAGAAGGGAAGCACGGGTGGATGACACGCTCCTGTGGGTTCATGGCCATGTCTTCCGGATGAAGTATCGCGCCGGGCACAGCTTTCAACCTATTCCACCATTCTGGCGCGAAGCTTTACTGCCATTTTCCTTTTCCAGCTAGATGAATTCTTCCTCGTGCTTAGATTCGAGATTCATTTCGATAGGTTGGACGTAAGATTGGATCCTCCTCAGGGAGGAGAATCCCAACATGGGGAAGTGGGCCAAGTATGCGAGAACGTATAAAAAAGAATGGGAGCAAGACCCCGAGCCAAAGGTGGGTTCTGGTGCTTTTACTTCTAGATGGTTTTCCGTAACGTCGTGGATGCAGATACTCATTCTGCAAACATCGAAACATGTTTGCCACGATGACATCAGTGCACCACGTCACATAAACTTCACCCACCGTGTTAGCTTAGCTTGTGAGGTGTCGTGCTGCTGGCTCGATGACGTGGGTTTGATTCCCGGCCACGGCGGCTGCATTTCGATCAAGGCGAAATGCAGGAACACCCGTGTACTTAGGTGTACGTTAAAGAACCGAGGTGGCCAAAATTAATCCAGAGTCCCCCACTGCGTCATGCCTCCCAATCATATCATGGTTTTGGCACGTAAAACCTCAGCAATTATTAAAGATTTGGAATAGGGGCCTCAAACGTATTGGGGCCCCAAAGAAATAGCGTCGAAGCCACTGTGAATGCGCAAGACGGAAACTGTGTTTGGATTTTGCGTCGGGTACGCTATTTCATTGATTTAGCGGGAGCCCCATAAGCTACCCCAAAAGCTTTCGTCAACAAACATGGCGGCGCCCATCGAAGCGACGGCTCTAACCTAGCACAAAACTGGGCTCGATTCATGCAAACGCGTAAAGTTTGCAAGCTAGAAGAAGTGAGTGTGGTTATCGCTTTATCTCAACTAACACGTGCAATGATGATTGATTCAATATACGCCGCTGATTCCGAATTCAATTGTCGATTTTATGGCTCGTAGGCCTATCATGGATTGGCTTGGCTGGGTGAATGTGCGTAAAATTGGTAACTCAAAACTAAGCGCTACAAGTTGCATGCTGCTAATAGAATAAGTTCTAAATTGTAATTAAAGACGAGACCACAAAAGTATAAATTACTTTTCTTATCATAAAATAGTATATTTTATTTAAATATTTATAACAGCTTTTCTTTGAAGCCGTAGTGACGCTGCAAACGCAGCACGGTATCCGCAAACGCAAAACATCTATTCTAAAACTCTTCATTCCTGCATGCCCCAACACTAATACCCGCAAAGCTCTGTGGGGCCCCAAATTTTAGGGGCCCCTATTCTAAAACTTTATTAGCCATCAACATGTTTTTTTACAGTAACCGGTTTTCACAGCACTGCCACTGTTATCAATTTGTTGTTTACCATTGCTCTTTGTGCGCCGTCGCGGCTTTTACCATTTCGAGCAAGTTCGGGACGTGCTCGTCGCCGAAAACGACTGCGCGCTTCTTACACTAGTGTGCCTCTTTGTGTAGTAATTTTATTGCGATAGCAATTATATGGACACTCAAAAGCTGATTTCTGCCGTCGGCGTCGCCGTCGCCGTGAGGTTCCGTATGACGTCAATGGAGATGAAATCGTCGCCGATGATGATGATGATAAGTGGTTCTTGAGGGAAAGGGAAAGGTTGGCGCTATCTTCTGCAGCCCTTGAGGGAGCACGGCTCAGCGCCAAGCGTCGCCGAGTAGTAGTAAGTGGTTCTTGAGGGAAAGGGAAAGGTTGGCGCTATCTTCTGCAGCCCTTGAGGGAGCAGGCTCAGCGCCAACGGGGAGGGGTAAGTGGGAGCGAAAGAAGGGACCGAGCGCCGAACGATGTATGTGCGAGTGAAAGGGTGCGAAGGGCGCGCGCTTTCACGGGGAGTGAACGCACGGCGGAGAACAAACGCGCGTTCTGCGCCGTGCTCGCTTAAGGGCTGCAGAAGTAGGCGTCTCTTTCCTCCTTTACAATCACCATATATGTAGAGCAAACGCGCCTTCTTCCGACGCGCGAGAGGCCGTGGGGGAGGGGGGGAGGGGGAGGGAAGGGAGGCGACGTTTAGCTGCGGCACCAAGTGCCTATTTATATCAGAGGCTCCGGCAGCAGTCACCAACGCCGCACGCATTTTGAGCGAACGCGGGCAAAACGCCGACGGCGTCGACAACAGTTCTGCGTGTTGCCGGTGCTGCTGCATGTCCAAGTTTATACAGCTGATAAAGCTAATATCATTACTACGTATAGCTCTCTACAAATTTGCTATCGCAATTGATGCTTCGCCTTTCAGGTGAAACTGCGACAACTTTTGAACGCACGGCGGAGAACAAACGCGCGTTCTGCGCCGTGCTCGCTTAAGGGCTGCAGAAGTAGGCGTCTCTTTTCTCCTTTACATTCACCATATATGTAGAGCAAACGCGCCTTCTTCGGACGCGCGAGAGGCCGTGGGGGAGGGGGAGGGAAGGGAGGCGACGTTTAGCTGCGGCACCAGGTGCCTATTTATATCAGAGGCTCCAGCAACAGTCACCAACGCCGCACGCATTTTGAGCTAACGCGGGCAAAACGCCGATGGCGTCGACAACAGTTCTGCGTGTTGTTGCTACCAAAGCCGCTCACCTTACTTCGTATGACATTGCTGTGTTGCTATCGCATTCATTGCTTCGCCCTTAGGGCGAAACTGTGACATTTTTTAAAGCTCTGCTTACACCGATTCAGACAGTGAGTTGCATCTGTTGCCTGTCCTATTAACGCATGTTATTGGCGTGCTAGAGACCTAAGATGGCGGCCAGGTTGATGTAAATTGACACTATATAGGTAGTGTGTGTCCCAGCTAATCCGGGCCAAGCTAATTAAAAAACGAGAAAACAAGAGAGGACGACGAGACAAATAACGCGAGATATCATAGCGCGAAAGACTTGTTTTAGCTCATCAAAAAAGAAGCCGTGAGCACGTCGCCGGTGCAGATCGCTGGACAGCTGAACTTCTACGCCGTAGGCAGAGATAACGTGAGAGAGCGATGACGCTAAACATTATTTTGCGTTCACGACAGCTAAAAAGCACAGTTCTTATAGTTAATATTACTTTAAATAACCAAAAAAATGTGGTTGATCCCTCTTATATAGGAATCGGTATAGAACACGAAAGTGAAACGTGTCTTCACAGAAGTAGTGTAATGTTTATTGCACATTGATATATAATGTCTATTGGTGTTTTGTGGCTAAAGCGCCCTTAGGCGTTGATGCACCCACGCTGACGCCTGGTGGCACGTCTCCTCCATCACGACTACCAACGTCGATGACCATGAGCAACCGTCGTGCATATGGAAGCTGCACTACGCTGCACACGCTAGCACAACGCGAAAGACGAAGCACGTAACTGACACACTAATACAACGCGCAAGACAAAGCACGTAACTGAATCGTCACCGAGTCAAATCAGCGCGTACAGCGCGTCGTAATTGCAGCCTCCGCGATCAACTTCAGAAACATTTTCAGAGCTAATTGCGGAGGCCACGCTCCGCTGTGCTGAGTACGGTGAACGCCACCTAGTAGTGCTTCTGCGAGAACGCGTTGGTAGTGCTTCTTGATGCCAGCGTCCCTTCGAATGCTGGCATCGAGGCGTCGTAGTGCTGAGACCACCGAAGCGTTCACTGTCGGTGCGCGTTAGTGTCATAATGCAGTACTTCTCTTTTCTGCTCGTAGGCGGCGGCACCGCCCCGAGCAAGAGCGCGGGTACACGGAGGAGTGTTAGATATATAAGGCGCGTCTGTGTAGCTCTCTGCAAATGCGTTTGTGGCGCAATGGGTTAAACGCTCGGCGATCTATCGTCGCGGACCGAGAGGTCGTGGGTTCGATTCCCAAATTTTGCATGTTTGTGGAACTTTTTCTTCTGGTTTCTTTCTTTGTATTATGTTCGTGTATGTTCGTGTGACGTATTTCCGTGACGGAAATACGTCAGTGAAGTCTTGGTGGACCCCGGCATAAAACACTTTCGTGTTAAAATAATAACTTAGTACTATCTGTCATAAAATAAAAGCACTGATTTGCCCTCTGCAGCGATTCGCTGGAACTTGAGGGCTTCTGGGGCCAACCAAAAAGTGTTCTGTGCAAGCGCGATGTCGCTGTTCTAGATGTAAAGGGCCGATCGTCACGGCGGCACGGACATATTGTTACGACGGATTGTGGGAAAAAGGACTGCCGTAGCCGAGTGTGAAAATATATACACAAATAAAATTGCAAATAAAAATGGCTATGTTTGGCTACGAAATATCTTGCACTTCTTTCTGTTTGGCTACATTTGGGCTACAACTCCTCTAGCTTTTGGCTACGCCGCCTCGTCGGACCTGGCAACACTGCGAAGCAGTCATAGCGGCGATGAAAGATGATTGTAAATGGGCATCGTGCTGACACCGGCGGCGAGGTCAAGAGATGCAAAGGGCAAAGGAAGCGCTTTTCGGGTAACAACGTGATGAGAGGGCATGAATAAGACCGTCCCGTCGGATATAGCACTATACAGGAGACTGGTACCAATGCTGAAGAGCACGGGGGAATACAGGTGTCTTCTTTCACGAGAAGTTTAGCGGCAGGATGAGCATCGACCGAGGCCAGGTCACCAAGGTGGGAAAGTTCAATCTCAGCCCAAGCGCAATTGATGATGGCATTGTGGCGTGAGAGAAAGTCATCCTAGAATAACGGCGTGGGAGCACGATGAAAGAACTAGAGCTCAATTGTGTATAAAACGTCCTGTGTGGTTACACGGGCTATACAAGCAGCGGTAGGGCGAATGGGTTGGGCACTTGCCGTTCGAAGTGACAATCCAGACAGAGACGTCGTCACTTTACCAAGCAAGCGGCAAAACCTGGCATGCATAACTGAAATAGCGGCACCGGTATCGGCGACGGCGACTGTAGCGACGTTTCGACAAATACATGAATGGCATTTGCATGTAAAGGAGGAGGACTTCGGCATGTGGACACTTGCGCAGTTCTTGCCTCAGGAACTGCGTCGTCTAGTTCCCCTCTTCGTTAGAGACGGGTTGCTTACGCATAGGGGAAAGCAATCGGCGACGTGGGGAGCGTGACCGGAATCGTTTGAAGCGAGGGCGGCGATCAGTCTGGGAACGAGCTGGTGATGGATCGAAGGGTCCGTAAGGCGCATTTGGATCGGGCGGCACATAGTACGCTCGTCGATTGTCATCGAACGCCTGCGATCGGCGGTGGTAGAACCTTGCGACGTGACCGGGATACCTACATGCAAAGCATATAGGGCGATTGTCCGACATACGCCACGGGTTAGCAACGGCAGTGCTGGCCCAGGGAACGGGAGGAGGAGGGCGGTGCACAGGCTGCTGGAAACGTGGTACGGGTGCACTGCGAGGGGCAATTGCACTAACCGCAGCATAAGTGACCGGTGTAGCCACGGCATCCTGCTGGTGAACAGCTGGCAGCGCTTTCGCGACCTCTTCATGGATCACATTACGGAGAGGAGACGGCAAAGTGCTGGCAGACTCCGGAGTGATGGACACCAGAGATAGCTGTCGTGCGACTTCTTCGCGGACTAAATCCTTGAGTTGGGTTATCATGGTTGCTCAATTGCTTAACCAAGCATACGGCGAAAATTGTATGTGTCGCACATGGTGCTATGAGTGGTTTGAGCATTTTGAACAAGGCTGCATCTCGGTTGGTGACGATACCCAGCCTGGACGACCTTCCACATCAACAGATGATGACTATGTCGAGATAGTGCGTTCTGTGCTTCGTGGAAATCATCGTTTAACTGTTCGAGAACTACTTGACGAAGTGGGCATCACCGTAGGATTACGGCAGTCTATTGTGAGTGACAAACTTGAGATGCGTCGTGTCAGTGCAAAATTCGTGCCGCATTTGTTGACTGACAATTAGAAACAGACCCGTATTGAAATCATCCAGGAACTGCTTGCCACTAGAAATGACAAAGAAAACTTCCTTAACTACATCATGAGACGTCGGTTTATGGCTGTGATATTGAAACGAAAGTGCTGTCATCGCAGTGGGTGGGCAAACGCTCTCCTTGTCAAAAAAGGCACGCATGAGTCGGTAAACGTTCAAAGTAATGATGGTGTTTTCTGACTACAAAGGCATTGTTCATCATGAGTTTGTTTGATGTGGTCAGATAGTAAACAAGGAAGTCTACCGAGGAATTCTAGCACATTTCCGGGATGCTGTGAGCACTAAGATCCTGAATTGCGGGAAACCCAGACTTGGTTGTTGCAACGTGACAAAGTGCCAGCTCACGCGTCACTACTTCTCTGCAGCTATCTAGAAAAACATCACACTCTCGTTGTGACTCATCTACCGTACTTTCCAGATCCTATCCTCAGACGACTTTTCCTGATTTTTCCCGAACTTAAAACCACGTTGAAAGGACGTCGTTTCAAAGCCATAAACGAAATTTCAAGACGAATGCGACACGAGACCTACGCGCCATCCCAGAAAAAGCGTTCGAGGAGGCTTTCCAAAAGGGGAAGAAATGATGGGAATAATGTGTTGCCAGAAGAGGGAGTGCTTAAAATGTAGTACAATAATCAATAAAGACGTTATACCAAAAGTTTGGTTACTTTTCGAACAGACTTCGTACGTATTTGAATTGAAGAACTCGTTTTGGGAGCCATGCAACATAAAAAAACATTGCGTCCTCTGGAGCACACTCCGTATTTATACCGCAGTGGTTGGTTGGGTGAATACAGAAATATCCAAGTGAAGTTTTTTATGTATACATTGCTAAGAAGAGAACAAAAGCGTTTTTAAATATGCGTTTCATTTTGAAATAATTGCTCGATCATCAAAAACACAATAGAATTTGTTTGCCAAGGTGTCCCATGAGCATGGAGGCATGACGACGACTGTATGACGCTGACGCAGTGACGACGGGATGATGAAGAAGGAATGATGTCGATGGAACGACAAAAGTCTATGACAACGACGGATTAGGACAATGAGATGTCGGTAAGGTATGACGCTGGTATAACTAAGTAAACGTGACGATGACAATATAAATACAGTGAGATGACAGTTTCATTGCATGACAACGGTGGCATAATCACGATTGAATGAGACAGCATGATTACGATAGAATAATGAACAAGTAATGACGTCAATCAATCGACGAAGGGGGTAAGACGACGACGACATGAGGGCATTGGCATGGCGATACTGAAGTGATGACGATGATGAAACATCAGCATGACGACAATGGCATGAGAGGAATCGGATGTTGAAGTTACGATGACGATGACGGAACGACTGCGACGGCATACCGACAATGGTATGACAAGGAATGCGTGAAGATGACTGTATCGCTACTAATGTATGACGACTACGCAGTGCCAGCTTACTGCTTGACAAGGGCATGATGGCAATGGGACGACCAGTGTATGATGACAATGACATAACAATGACTGTATCACGAATGCTGTATGACGACAATTGCGTGACTACGACGGCATGACGAGAGTCGGAAGACGAAGTTGGTGTGATGATGATTGCATGACCACGACGGCATTGAGGCGACTGGTGTCAAAATGGCAGAATGATATGTATTCTGACGATGATGGCGTGACAAAATCGGCACAATTCCAATTCAGTGACGACAATATGATTGCAATACAATGGCGAAGAAAGACTGAGGTCAATGGAACGACGAAGGCGGTATAACCACGAAGGCAAGATGACAATAGGAGGACGTTACCAAAGTGATGACAATGATAAAACGACGGCGTACCGACGACTGCGCGACGACGATGGCCTGATCAGCATGACGAGAGCCGGATGACATAGCCGAAAGGACGACAATGCAACGGCCACGACGGCATCACGACCACGAACAGTTGCGTAGTGGCATGATATATATAAAACGGTTGCACCAATATGGACGAGGGCGGTTCTAGTGACGTCGCCCATATACCGATATGTTTGGCGTGTTAGCTCCACACAGAACTCAATGGCTATGGGACTGCTGACAAGACTAGCATTTCAGCTCTTACGCCTAGATGACGGTGGGGTCAACCTGCTACGTGAACATCCGTTTGAGGTTTCTCTAATAGACAACTTCAACCCCTGAATCGGAGTAGAAGGCTTGACCATGACAGTTTCACGAGAGTCGGATCACGAAGCTGGAATGATGAGGATTCAACGACCATGAAGACATCACTATGGTGGTGGGACAGCGAATCCATGAGGACCGTACGACGACGATGGCATGACGACGACGCCATAACGTGTGTCGAATGGCAAAGCTTGAATGACGCAAATGCGATGACCACGACAGCACCATGACCAGCAGTCCAAACCTAGTGGCCCAAGCTATTACACATCTTGCACCAGCGGTTCGGGGTAGAAGGCTTGACGACGATGGCATGACGAGTGTAATATCCGGTAGCTATCATTACGAGAATGGAACAACCACGATGACATCTTGACCAAGAGCAGATACCTAGTGGCGCAAGCAGGTAGACAACTTGGGCCACTGGGTCAGCGTAAGAGGTTAGATAGATAGATATATCGATAGGATCAAAATTGTTGAAGTAGGCAAAGAATGCTATTCGCATTAAAATGCGATCACGGGAACAAGATTACAGCATGTGGAACTAGACGATGTAGAGCAGACAATCCTTGTCAAGACGACCGTAGGCATGACGCGATCTTCGCTGACAGTGCAAAGTGACACTTTTGACAATGGGATTTTAACTTTGAATACAAAGCTGCAGAGTGTGTGCCTGATATATAACAAACGGCTGCACGAATATGGACGAGGGCGGGTCTAATGACGTCGCCTATATACCGATATGTTTGGCGTGCTAGCTGCAGACAGAACTCAAGGGCTATGGGACTGCTGACAAGACTAGCATTCCAGCCCTTATGCCTAGATGACGGTGGGGTCAACCTGCTGCCTGAACATCCGTTCGAGGTTTCTGCAACTGCCCCATTCTGTGAAAGTGGTAACGAACATGACGGCCTGACTCTGCTAATTTCTGCAAGGAGCCAACGTCTGACCGTAAGAATGTCGTCGGCTGTTGATTCCCGATTACCTCGTCATTGAAGCCTGTCCGAGAGTGTAGGTGAACGTCTGGTCCGGCAGAATGGTGCGACGTCGTCGGCGGGATACTGCAAACAGTTCGAACATTCTGATTGGCCGATGATGATATGACCTGTTTTTCTAGCGGGTGATCTATAGGAAGACCGAGGATTTTTGAGAAACATCCTCTATGTGTGGTGTATACTCTCCCAAATGATTTACAGTGCTCTGACGTGTAGATTTCACTACGAGGACGATGTATTTGCGGGCTACAATGTCGATACGTACCGTGCTCGGTGCTTCTGTGAGTACAACTTTCTCTGTAAAGAAGTTTGCCCTACTTCTCCCATGTCAATAAAACACCTGTTCTCTTCCTCCAATATCTTGTTCTCGCAATTCATCACGGAAAGGTAACTTGTCCAGAATGTTTGGGAGATGGCGTGCGCCAGCTTAGCCGTCGTGTGACACCCGGTAGCGTAGGCCAGCCACCCGTTTCGAGGTGGACTGGCAGCGTAGGCTAGAATGCGACCCTCTGTGTGGCGGCCGACTCCCCGGAGACCACGACACCCAAACCATACAATACATGACAGTCACCTCTGTCGCGGGAGGCATAGTCCTTGCGCTTTTTTTTTCAGCGCCACAATTTCTTCCTCGGGAACTGCGGTGATATGTTTTCATTGTTTTTGATATTGCAGGGAGCCGACGAAGCATCGGTGAGAGCGAGGCATGTCGATGCGATGGCGAGTGGTCGTCAGGAAGAGGTCAGTGGTCTGAGTATGGGGATATCTGGCAAGAGTCTCAAGGCACTGTGGACGATAGATGCTGTAGAAAGTAGGCATCTGTAGCGCTCACCGACGCTGCTAAGCGGGGACGCTAAGGTGACCGCTCTCGGCCGACGCCTTGGGGCCGGTTGCGATTGACGAGAAAAATAAAGTTGGGCGGCGCGTGCCAGCGGTGCAAGCACGACACGCGCTAGTCTGTTCGGAAAGCCTACTGAGCTGGTCCTGTTGGTCTGGCGCCCCGCTGCGACCCCTCGTTTCCCGACACATCCTCTAGGTAAGACGTCACACGGCGACGACAAAATTGTGATTCAGCAGGTTCACAAGCAAAACAAACAGGCTGGTTGTCAAGCGTCCACCATTCTCCACTGCTTGCCTGAAAGGAGCAAGCAGCTGGACTCAGTCGTATAGCGGTCGGTAACAACAAAACATATGTGATCGGGTGACCGACCGGCTGCTTCAACGTAGGTAAGAGGTGAAGTTACCTCGAAATGCAAGAGACGCGTCAACATCGGCTGGGCCTCGCTAAAGAATGCTGGGCTTCAAAACCTTGCTCGATTATCACCTGTCAAAGGTGCGGAAGCTAAGACGATGGTAGGCGCAAGCAGAAGATTGTAGAGACAGTTTCCGAACGAATTCCTTTAACTGGGACAGCAAGGGCTCAAAATTAGGACTGGTGGCGATGCTTAAAAAATTTTGTGAGGCACAAAACGGCAATGCGTGAGAAGACGCTGCCCGTGATGTATTTCAAAGCTGTGCCAAAAATACGTGACCTTGACCATAGTGCCAGGGTTCTGAACAGGTTCATATGAAAGTCATCGTCGGCAACCTCTTTGATGATGTGGCATACGTTGTCTGCCTCCCTCACTGAAGTATTTACATATCTTCAGATGTCCACGATGTGCTTTATGTATTTGATGATTATCTCACCTAGTTGCTGGACCAGTTTCATATGTGTCGCTCTACACCAGTGTTTTTTTAAACTGTGGGCCATGACCCCTCAATGGGTCATGAACATTTTGCAAGTGTCACGAGGGTCCAACGATATGCATGTACACTCTGCTTTTCAGAACAGAGACAAATTTTTAAGGGCGAAGCATCTCAGGGTCGACACTTGTCCGTCCGTCCACGTTGTCTGTGCTCACGGCGAACGTTGGCCGCACCGTAGCCACAGCAACCAGGAGGGCGGAGGAGGGTGGCGCGGCGCATCCGCACGTGGTCTCCTCCTCGCCAGCTCGTAGATCACTTCCCAACCCCCCTTTTCTTCGCTCCGTGGCGCGCTCCCTCAATGCCCACGCAAAAGACGTCGAACGAGATGCCATACTAACGAAATCAGATGTCCTTTGCTTTACCGAAACGTGGAACGCGAGACCACACATCAGTTGATTCTTCCCCGTCATCTGCACAGAAGAAGCAGAGCGTTCGGCGGGTGGTGTTGGGATGTACGTGAAATTGCCAGAGACCGCGGTGGAACTCGACCTACCAATAAAGGGCCAATCTGACAACGGCGAACACGCTGCAATAAAACTATCCGACGGAACCGTCGTCACGACAGTGTACTTGGCCTAGAATCTCTCTCGAGGCAACGCAGAAAAGTACATCGATCTAGCCGTGCGCGAATGCGGAAACAAAGTACAAGAACAACCCCTTCGTACTTGTCGGAGACTTCAACGTAGACATCACGGACAGCGACTGACTTGTGCAGTATATGACGTCTCGATACGTTCTACGATGCATTTCGTATGACTGGAAACAACCAACAACCACCAGGGGAACGTGCATAGACCTTGCTTTTGCCAACTTCAGGCTATATCTGATCGAAGAACCATTGGCTCTACAGTTCACGGACCACAAAGCACTTATAATGAAGGGAAAGCGGAATCCAGAACTCAACACAACATACGAGTTATGACAAATAAAACATTGTATATATTGTGCACACTCGTTGTCACTCATTTACATGCGCGAGTGGGCAATATCACGGGTGATTTACGGGAAGAACGATCCACAGTGCTTCGCCCACTCGTCATGATTCACTTCGTGGAGATGCGTGGATTTTGGTCTTCGTGCTCATACACTTTTAACGCCGTTTCTGTAGGAGTACTATAAGTATATGTAATCTCTGCAATGACGTTTATTATGTAGAATGTATTATTACTCTTGGTCATAATATCGCCGGCGAAACGACAAGGAAAACTGCGATCCTAACCTTCGGTAACCATTGAAAATCTTCACAGAAGACGGCGTAACGCAGTTTTGTCTCACGGAAACTGTATATTCGGGATTCCGAAGATATCTCTGTATCAGAAAGCAAATACGTGCATGTAATAGTTATAATTGTGTAATAGTTGATTGGTAGCGTTAGAAAAAAAGTGGTCGCACTTTCACCTGAAAGGCGAAGCATCAAGTGCGATAGCAAAGTTGTAGAGAGCTATACGGAGTAATGATAATAGCTTGATCAGCTGTATAAACTTGGACATGCAGCAGCACCGGCAACACGCAGAAGTAATGTCGACGCTGTCGGCGTTTTGCCAGCGTTCACACAAAATGCGTGCGGCGTTGCTGACTGTTGCCGGAGCCTCTGCTATAAATAGGCACTGGGTGCCGCAGCTAAACGTCACCTCCCTTTCCTCCCCCTCCCCCCCCCCCCCTCGGCCTTTCGCGCGTCGGAAGAAGGCGCGTTTGCTTTACATATATGGTGATTGTAAAGGAGGAAAGAGACGCCTACTTCTGCAGCCCTTAAGGAAGCACGGCGCAGAACGCGCGTTTGTTCTCCGCCGTGGGTTCACTCCCCGTGAAAGAGCGCGTCCCTCGCGCCCTTTCACTCGCACATACAGTGTTCGGCGGCGCGCGGGGACGATTTCATCTCCATTGACGTCATACGGAACCTCACGGCAACGACACGGCGACGGCGACGACGACGGCGACGCCGACGGCAGAAATCTGCTTTGGAGTGTCCATATAATTGCTATCGCAATAAAACAAAAAAAAATACTTCTGGCCGGGATTTCAACCATAGACTGCAGAAAGGCAGACAGATGCCTGTGTGAGTCCCATATCGTTCATAGGAGTGCAAGTTGCTTTGGCCTCAGTTTACATCGCACCTTGTTCACGTCAAAAAGTCATTTACTGGTTCCTCTCCATTTCCTTAGCTTCCTACAGTTGTACAGTAATGCGTAAGCATTCTTCGGTGAGTACTACAGCACCTTATATCTGCCAAATAAACGCATAATTTATTAAGTTAACACCTGTAATGGTTAGTAGAGTGTAATAGTAAATTATTGGTAGCGTTAGAAAAAAAGAACTCGTTACGTCATCGTGGTTGTGCCAAGGTGGTAACAAAAAAGGAAAATAAAGAAGTTAAGACAGGTAATCATTATTATATTGTAATAAAGTATGATGGGTAGCGTAAGTGAGTGGGTGAAACAACTTTATTCGGTCCACAATAGACACGAGTAAACTGAACGTTACCTGGCTAGGCCCACTTTGGGACCATCAGGTCAAACCTGACAGCCCTCTCGCGGGCACTGGTGAGAAAAAAAATAGGGAAAAGAATAAACTGGTGATGTCGCCGTTGCCACGTGAATGTCGTAATAAGAAAAGGAAAATAAAAAGTGAAAAATAAAAGAACATTCTTGCGTGGCCAAAAAAAAAAAATTCTGACGAGATTTCGGCTTAGTTGATTCGATGTATCTAAAAAATAATTGCACAATTGGTAGACATAATAATTGTAAAAATAATATTTTATCGACAGAACAATTGCAGCAAGACACAATACCTTAAGTACAATGACGTTGTTAGAAGAGCACTCCGAATTTAGCAGCCTTGTTTACTTTAGTCTCGACTTTTCTGGACAATAGTTATCGCCTTGGGCTGTAAGCCAACATTAGCTAGAAAGTGTAAAACTGAATTCAAATAAATATAACTGAGCAGCCCAGACAAACACCAAATACAATGAAGGCGTCCATGCTCCAGTGCAATTTTCCAGCGCATCTGTGAACAAGTATGAGAAACGCTTTTGAAGCTCAGCAGTACGCACTACCGAACAATGTGTTTCACAGTGCCTTGTTTTCAATCGGCTGCATACGTAGAAGCGCTGACGTTCGTGGCTACTGCAGAAAAAAAGATACCCAGCTACAACTGTCAAGAACAAGAGAACAATGTGAGTTATTTCGGCGCTACAAAAATACTGCAGAAAGTAAAATACCTCTCATGTTAAATACTCACCGATGATGATGCACACAGTTCTATACAGTGATGCAACATGCGTCCCCCTGAACGAGGAAAAAGGCCATTCTGTATTTCGATGGCTTTCCTGAGACTGTGGCATCAGAGCAATGACATGGCAATGCCCAAAAGTGAGCTTGCAGGTGCACATGCCAGCTTAATAAATATTGATTTAAAGTGATTGCAATTGTAGAACGAAAGTAGTGGCCAACGATTCACCAAGGGCACATTTCGAAACGTTGGCGTAAGCGAAATCCCTTGTTGTGCCACTGTTTTTCAATATACTCTACTGGCATCTGCATCCGGGCCTCTGCGGCGACTTCGCTCTAAGGTGCAGGCACGCCTTTAGCGACCTGCAACCACGATGCATCGGGCGGCAACCATCACAACCAAGAACACTGATGACTCAGTGTGTCTAGCGAAAAGTGCGTTTTGTTGCTTCTATACGCAACGCTTTGTCTCTGATCTCATGTATATCATGGCGTTGTGACGCATACCTTCCAGGGCGTGGTCAGTGTCCTCAACATTTCATGGAATAAGCCATTTTCGCTTTTCAAGTAATGCACAAATACCCAAAGATGTGCAAGGCAGGATGGCCGTCGTGGTATGTCAGTGGAAAAGCATTGCAGGCGTAACGTGGAAGATGTGAATTCGACTCTCACCGGCAGGAAGTTGTCGTTTCTTCCGGTTTCGTTTTCCTGTATATATTTTTTATGTATTTCAATCACAATTTACTTTCCCCTAAGCTTCTCCTAGCATTATTGCCTACCGGATTCACATCGGGGCCTATTATTATCTCATTATTCGCGCTCATATGTTTGAAGAAGGATGATGGCGTAATGTTTAATGGGGTAATTGTTACGGGTAGAAGCAAAGCTTTTCTGTCCGCGACGAGAGATAAATTACCATCGCGCGAGTGTTAGAGTGGCGCGAGGCTTTGTTAGGTACAGAACATCAATTCTCTGATTTTGCGTTCGTTTCATAACACATGTCTTCAGTTCTCAAAAAAAGAAGAAAGTTCGGCACGTGTTACGCTCTTGTAACACAATAAGGCGAAAGCCTGCTGCACATTTGGTAATAGATGAAGGTATTCAATCGGCGTTAGACTTCTTTGTAATGCATATTGGTAATGCATCAAGTCATACAATCGGGCTAGACTTCTTGCAAGACATAACGAGCCGCAATGGGATGTGCACGTGTAAGACGTATACTGGGAAGTACACCCTGAACGCCACAATCAAGATTTAACGTAGTACCTAAAGTACAGCTTGTTAGTGCACGCGCTAGCTAGGCCACACGTTTAGTCAGCGAGATGGCTGCGATGGGAGGTGTGGAGTCACGCACGCGCTAGGCGCATCTTTAGTAAGTCAGAACCGTGTTGCAGCCGGGGCTTCAGGGAAGCGTGCTCGTCTCGCACCCGGGAGGCCCAGGTTTGATTCCTACCCAAACCTAAATATACCAAATTTTCTTTTCAAGGCAACTAAACTACTTTGTTTACAGGAACCTCCCTGAGGAATGTGTCGTCAATCCGGCCATTTATCGTCGCGGCCCAGTTTCGCCTTGTTTCGCCAGAGCGCACCGCCAACATAGAGACCTGAGACTTTTTTCGCCTTAATATAAAACACGTGGCGATGCGCCACTTCTGAAATACATATTTATTCATTTTAGCTGTCGTACCGAACGGAAAGTAGCCATGCCCCGTCGACGAGCCTCGATGTCCTATGACGTATTCATCCTGTAAAAACAACTTGTGTTCGACAAGAGAAGAGAGATAAATGAGATGCGACAGACGTTTTCGTGTTGGTTGTGCGATTTCCATTTTTCCTGTGGTCACAACCAGATAAAGCCAACAGACAATGGCAACAAGGCAAGGATAAAGGGAATTCCATTGTTTACTTATTTGAAATTTCGAAATGATAAATAAAAAAAATGGACGAAAGGACAACTGGCTGCAGGTTGGATACGAACCACATCTTATACTGCGTGCGATACTCTTACCAGTTGCCCTACCGCGGTACCATTTCCCATCCAAGTTCTTGTGTATTCAGGTGCGTGCACGGTGTGTAAGTGTAACCCCCGTATTCAGAAATGCAACTTCGCTTCAAGTCCGTGCTTGACTTGAGTTAAGTGACGCCTATTGTGAACGTGCCGAAGCAAACGCGATGAGTGTCCATGGCATGTTCACGCCAGGCGTCCTTTAAATCAAGTCAAGCATGGGTTTCAAGCTAAGTTGCATTTCTGAATACGGCGGTAAGTGTCGACCAGCGCCAGCACTTTTTGCCTTAGCCACGGATGTAGAACATTATTTGTGCTGCAACGCGCACGTCGTACGTGAATTTGGGCGCGTGCAACTGGCCAATAAACTCGCTTATGCTACTTGAAGGCACCAAAGCAGCGCAGGCGATCGAGACTCTCGCTATAGACTCTCGCTAGAGAGGGAACCGAGGTTCCGGGTTGTCGTGAAGCCAATAGACATTGACAACAAGGAAAGCATAGTGGGAATCATTTTGTCAATTTCATCGAAATGTTGATAAACATGAACCAATTAATATTACGGTAGACGAAAAAAGTTTAAAATTCTCATTTATTTATAATTTCTACATGCAAATTACAAGTAATTAGTTGTCAATGTCTGTTGCCATTATGGGGTTAGGACATATGAAAATCGGGTGCCTTGCTTCCCTTTCATGTCTTTTTTTATGTAGTGCATCTTCCAGTCAATTGAGCCGCAGAACTCACCTGACTATTCAGTGGCTCTGCATGGTTTATTTAGTGGTGAATGGGGTATACACCACCTGGTGTATGAGAATTTTTAACAGAGGAGCTCTTTAAGGCCGAGGTTTAACTGTGCCGAGCGTCGATCAGCGCCAGCCACAGGTGGTCGGAGAGTTGCGAGAGGGTTAGTGCAGGGGGCGAAATAAAGAGAAACAGACAAGAGAGCGAGATAAATAAAAACGAAATAAACTTTCTTGGAGAGGCGGGATTCGATCCCGGGTACCCACGGTCCAAAGGCGAGCATCAAAACCACTGCGCTATAGACCACGCTTGAAGAATATGCCTTTATGGGAACCATATGGTTGCATTGTACCGACAATTGTAACACAACTTGCTATGGGCTAGAGAAAGAGAAAATGAGAGTGAGAGAGGGAGAGAAAGAAAGAGAGTGAAAGAAGGAGAGAAAGAGAAAAATAGAGATAAAGAAGGAAAGAGGGAGATAGATAGAGAGACTAAGATGGACAGAGAGAAAGAAAGAGATAGAAAGAAAGAGAGATAAAGAAAGAGAGAAAAAAAAACAATATAAACTTTCTTCGCGAGGCGGGATTTGGACCCGGGTACTCACGCTCCGAATCATACCCACTACGCTATACACCCACGCCTGCAGAGCTCCGCTGTTTCATCAAATTTCACAAGCATGGAACTGCCTTAATTTTTTGTTTCATAAACATTCCTGCAAGCATAGTTATTCCCACTGCCATCTGATAAAAGCAAATCATTTATGTCCTTGGTCTCCGTCAAAGAAGAGTCGCCGCTGTTGTCGTTTACGACATTTCATCGTCGTTGCTATAACGCATTTGTCGTGTCGCAGTCATAGTCATGCCGCCTGCGTAGTTCAAGCTATTAGCTGCGTTCCGCGGCACATCGCTTGATCATGCCAAAAGTTCCGGAGGGTAACTGTTGATTTAGTGGTTCGCACAGCGCTCACAAAAACGAGGATAAAGAGATTGAATGCAGTGGACTCTTTATTTATGAGCTCTAAACAAACCCGAAGATTATTATGTACGAACTAGCTTAGTGTTTCCTTCTACTGCTGCTAATTTAGGCCTTGAGGGCAATCATTACTCTTTTCTCAATTTTCGAACGAGAGGGTTCACGTAGGGGTGCCTTTTAGTCATGTGGTTAGCTATGCTGAGGCAAAACCCTTTATGGACCATTGGATTTAACCAATCTACTTCCAAGATCCTGCATCAAGTGCCGCCATTGAACCTCTATTATGGTTGCTCTATGCATGGCGTCAGAGGTGCTAGGTGTCACCACCTAAAGGAGGTGGATCTATATCCATGATGGCAACAGATATAACTCCATCCTTGTTACTTGGCAGTGACCCTCGTGCCCTACTGATGCATTGACGCAAAAAGGCCGTCACAACTACGGCCATTGCGAAAAATACAAAGGCTGGCGCGGCAGTGCTTTATACGCGTCTAACCATTCTTAGAATTGTTCGTGCTCATGGGCAGAGCTCCCAAAAAAATTGCGCGATTTAGGCAAAGCAAGCACTGACCATAAATTGTTATCATGCCGAAGAACTTTCCTTCAAATGTTCCTACGTGCACGCCTCGAGCGCAGGTGTCACTGGAATGTACACCCTGGCAATTTATTTTTTAGAGCGAAACTTTTTATGCGGACCCTGTGCCGTCTTTGTAGGACTTTGTTAAAAAGTGGGCACGAGACCTAGCTGGAGAGGAGAGGATAAGAAGAACTCAACAGGAAGAAAGAGGTTGGAGTGACCCCTTTTCCCCTCTGAGAATGCTATCTTATACTTGAATCTTAAACGCTTTTCGACGATTGATTCCACCCTGCCGCGAAAAAAACAAATGTTATGCTGGTGGTTTGCAACCAACGTGCAATGTCCAGCGATTGAAACACGACACTAGGAGCGCGTGGCTACCGGCACTTCTTGCGCCAGCGGTGGGTGCTTGGGACACCCGCTGATGCATTTCTGTATTGCATGTAAGCAAGAGTCCTTGTGGTGCAGCATGATTGCATTTAGCCCGTCGTCGATCACCTACTGCTCACCAGCGGCGTAAAAAGACCCGGCCTCCATGCGCTCCATGCGCTCCAGGTATTGCGTATCAATCGCTGAACACTGTAAGTGAGCGATGATCCAACGTCGTTTGCTACTCACCCAATAAAAAAACAATCAGATGGCCTTTTTTTTCACACCAAACCATGCTAGCATTACTGGCGCGCAAAAAAAAGGGGGGCGGCGCAACTTGCACGCGAAAGAAATCACGGCAAACACGGAGAGAAACCTCACGCGAAAAAAAAAGAAAACGCTGAGAGAACCGCAAAAAGTACTCCTAAAGCATGGTCACCACGCGAAGTACGCAAAAGCGAAAATGAGCTGACACAATGGTGAAACAAAAGATTTACAATACAGAAATACAGACTGCCTGCGAAGTTTGACTTGCATGGTGTACCACTCGGTGTAATTAGCACAGCTTGGCTGTTCGACCATCTCCACGGAGTGGAAGGGGCGGTGATTTATATATATATATATATATATATATATATATATATATATATATATATATAATAGCGTGGGCGTTAACCGAATGGTCTATCAGCGGCCTGGCAACCGCTAGGTCCGGCGATACCAGCGACAGTATGCGCGGGTGCGCTACGCGATTTCCTATTCTAATGAAACCTGCTGCGATCCTGGCTGTAGGGGTGCCCCTCGCCGCTACAAGGCCGCGGACACGCCGTGCGGTCGACGCTCGCACGATATTGTTAAAGAATGGCTAGTATGTGCATGCATGATTATAAAAAACAGCATTTAGCACTCTACAAATAGTACAGTATATTGCGCCCTTTAGGGTGGCTTCAACAACAACAACAAAAAAAAAAAACATGAACCGACAAGGCGATACTCGATTATGCGAAATTTCAGCGCAGCTCTATACGTGTTTCTATTTCGCGATATTTCGACTCGCACGGACTATCTTTCTCGTGCGGCACGCTGCAAATGCAGTGTGGCGCGACTGCCTCGCTTATCTGGAGATCGCGAGCGCCAGTGCGTCGGTGAAGCGTGGCCGCGATTCACAGCAGCCGCCGCAGACAGACCTCCCAGACGATGCGCGCTAGTCAGGCGCCATCTCGCAGTAATCGTCGCCGCACTTCGCTTTTCTTCTCACGCTTTCGCCATACCCTCCTCCTCCGCTTTGCGCCTCATGGTTCCACTGCACCCTCCTCCTCCGCCTTCCTCATAACTTCGTTCATATCCCGCCGCGCTCCGCGTACGCTCTTTCAATCTTCGCTGCGCTCGTTCGCTCGGTTGCGCCGACGCTCGCCACAAGAATGGGCGCCCAAGAGCTGAGCTATAAAGATTCCGTCTCCATTCCACCCTGGGAAAGCATATGTACAGTGAAGCTGGTGCGAACGTTAGACAAGTACCACCGCCCCAGACGACGCCCCAAGTACCACCGCCCCGTTAGACGACGTTGCGCAAGCACCACCAACACAAGCAACTTTCGTCGCGCAACCACGCACGTGTGTAGAAGTGCTGCACACATCCTCATACTTCTAGGCCGTCCGCCAAGCGCCAGTGCCTTATTGACCTACAATAATGATTTAATAAAAATTGCGTCACCAAATCCATGAAGTATGACCTACCCACAAGCCGATGACATCATAGCTTCGAATTGTTATTCGAATATTCGAGAATACATACGTCTGTTAAGCGGAAACTTAAAGACAAAGCCCTTTGACAGCTACCATTTGAGGTCTGTCTGAGTGGCCGCGGTAGCTAGGTGGCGGTGCCGTTAGCGTTTCCGATGTACAACCAACATGTCCTAATCGCCACAATTCTGAGAAAACATAATTCTGTTACGCGGAAACTCAAAGTCAAAGCCTTCCAGCTGCGGCTCGTTTTTGGGCCCTCCGCCTGGTGCAAGGGCGATACTGAAAGAATTGAATTTCTCAAAGTGGGATGTGTCAGATAATTCGTAAAGTATGAATTACACACAACCTACAGTCATGATGGCATCGGATTGTAATTCTAATGTACGAGAAACCCTAATACTTTTACGGGGAATCTCATTCACAAACCCCTTTCCAGCTGCCGTTTTTAGGGTGAGCATGCCACGAGAACTCCCGACCAGCTAGATGCTAACAGCTTCGCTGTAATATTTAATCGTTTCCTGTGAACAGCAAGAGAACAATACACCGGATTACAATAGCGTCTCAGGCAATCAGCGGTGCGGCGTTCAATGCCTAGCACAATAGGAGCGTTTTCAGCAAGGCTCTTCATCTTTTCTTCCTCGACCCTCGACCCGAGTCCTGAATGCGAAGTAGTCTCTTGCGAAAAAAAAAAACGAGAAAGAATGATCGCATACAATCGCAACCAATACAGGCAAAATGGGATGTCAGCATGAATATCGAAGTGCGCAAGTAAACAAGGAAATATTTCATGCTCTCTTTAAATTGTCTGGCCGCAGATTTAAAAGAAAGTTCGCATGTCAGCGGTAGCAGTAAGGATTTTGTGCCTGAGAAGTATGCTAAAGATTTTCAGTTCGAACATTTTCGTCGTTTTGGCCATATTTTCTATCCTACGCACGCTAAAGCAAGAATGTCCGATGTGTGTTGTAGCGATGAGTAAGCATAGCTATTCCCAAAGTTGCCGTCACCCTCGTAATACACCGCGAACTACTCCTAGACCGCCGGTAAAAATTTTGCAAAGACCAGGTGGGTATATTTCTTCAATTCTCAACGAACATGCATATATCGTTTTTCATTAGTTTGAACGAAATGTATTCCTTAGAGCGTATCGGACAACTCGCTCAGCTAGAGATTAACAGAAGAAGCTGTCGTTATTTGGACGTGAAATCGCCTTATTCAGGTGTAAAATTGTGTGACGTGGAGAGATTATACCACGTAACATGGGATCCGTGTGATCCCGATCGACGCCATTCATCGCAAGCGTTTTCGGTACGACCACGCGGTGCGCAGGACAAGATGCTATAAAATGGCCACGTTGACACGCAGCCATACATCAGGTGAAATCTTGAGGTTCCCGATTTGCTATGGAGCGATAAATTAAATGCGAAGGTCACATAGACCCGCGTGGCGTCCCTTTCGCACTAGTAATGGAGACGCGCATTTTGAATATATCGGTGATCGCTCGATTGAGCCGCGCAGTGAGGAAGTCCTGTTCGTATGGTACATTGCTCACGGATTTTCCTCCGTATAAGGAAACCGAAGCTTCATGCCGAAGAAAATCCGCGTTGTCGGTGGTGCAACTATATCAGGCAAGACCCTCATGATGGCGGAGCTCCTTCTATACAGGCCTACGTGGGGAGGTCGACGCCCAGACCCTCATCCCCCCGAGATACAACTCCACGTGCATCAGCAACTCATACCTACAGTGCCTAGCATCCGTATCCTTGGCTTACGCATCCAACAAAACGGCAGAAACACGGAGATGCTCAAGCAATTATATAGTCATGTACACCAAACCACTCGCCTCATAGCACGCATCGCAAATCGACATCACGGCATGAAAGAAAACAACCTGATTCGTCTGGTCACCACCTACGCCCTTAGCAGGATCACCCACGTCACCCCGTACCTTCACCTCAATGCGACTGACAAGCTCAAACTCAACACCATGATTAAGAGGGCCTATAAGCAAGCCCTACAGCTTCCAATTTCCACATCTAACGAGAAACTGGATGCCCTCGGCCTTCACAATACCATAGACGAGCTTATTGAAGCTCAGCGTATAACCCAATATGAACGACTCGCCAACTTCACCACGGGCAAACACATTCTGCGCACCCTAGGCATAACCTACACCACCCAATTCGGACCAAAAGTACCCGTCCCTCCAAACATTCGCGCTCAGTTAGTTATATCGCCCATACCTCGTAATATGCACAATCAGGAGCGACGTGCAGACAGAGCTAAACATCTACAAAAGCGCTACGACCACGCCGCAGATGTAGCCTACGTGGACACCGCGGAATACCCCCACAGAACGCCATGGCGGTCGCCGTAGTCGCGGGCTCGCAGTACCGCCTCGCCGCGGCCGTATCAATACTCACCACTCAACCCGAAGAAAGAGAGGAAACGGCCATCGCCTTGGCTTATGCCTCTACCAATGCACACTACATCATCAGCGATTCAAAAACGGCCATTCGCAACTACACAAGAGGACTCATAGCACCCCAAGCACAGAAAATACTCTCCGACACTCCCGCCTCAAGGCAACGCCGCGTACAGATCATCTGGGCCCCTGGTCATTCGGGTCTGGCTGGAAACGAAGCCGCCCACGATGCCGCCCGAGCTCTCGCACACCAGGCGCATCATCCGTCTCCAGCGTCTTCCGGTCCTGATGAGCCCTTACTTCTGCACCGCGGACACGCGTGCGACCGCATGGTCACATTCAGAGAAATCCTCCTCCACTACTGCAGAGAGCGATTACGCTACCCACCAGCACACAAAAGCACTGAATAAATCACAATCCACCACTTGGCGACTACTTCAGACACGAACTTTCCCAAACGCCATGCTATACCACCGAATTTACCCCGATGCATACTCCCCACTCTGCAAAGCCTGCGAGGCCCGCGCTGACCTCGATCACATCTTCTGGGCATGCCCGAAAGCTACACCCACCAACACTCACCGCACTAACACTACACACATCATAACTATGGCCGAGCAGTGGGAGACTTTGCTGCTCAGCTTGGACCCAGAAGAGCAGCTCTGGGCCGTCCGGATGGACGAATACGCCGCCCGAAAACAAGGGCTGGCCGCCGTCTGAGGAAGGGGAGGCCTGGGGGTTAGTCTCCCAACCCCCGCGGCCCCCAGACCCCATCATGGACAAAATAAAGTTTTATCTCTCTCTCTCTCTCTCTCTCTCATGATGGCGTAGCCTGTCGTGTAAGCTGTGGCAATAGTGAGTCACTTATGTCACAGAATCGTCGCTGAGGAATTTCCAAGTAATTTAATTCCAACGCAATACAACGGTTTGTAGGGGATGTCAGTAGAATGAAGGTGTTGAGCACGCACCAGATGCGCTTTTTACGGCGTTGGAAGAGATCGCAAGCAGTGACATGGCACACATTGAGTGCTAGAGGCCAGGTAAGAAGCAACGTCATACATGGCAGCAAGTGCACGGTATTCCAAGAGCCCGCCTGCAACACGTTCTTCGGAACTTAAGAACATGGATGAAGAGGAATGACGAGCAGAAGTTCTGAACCTTCAGTTCTGATGTTGCAGTTGTACAACGTGCCGTCTTGGAGCACGCAGAAACGGAGAGCGGTGTGCATGCGGCGAGAATGCATAGTGTCAAGGATGCATTGCTGGATTCAATGGATGCATTGCCGCCTCAGAAAGCGTTTGATATTTGAAAAGAGTAAGGAGTACAAAAGAGCATTACAAAATGCTTCAGTTTCCTATAGACTAGCATTATGTGCTCATTGACTTGTAGTTAGATTGAGGAAATAAATGAAATAAGGTGTAATATGTGCCCTAAATTATCAATGTTGCAAGTTAAATAGGTGCAAACGTTTTGTTAATCAGTCAATTATAAATAGCAACTTTGCGTGATAGCATTTCGGCCTCTCTCAGTTATTCCGGAGTAGTATTGTCCTATATTGACACGGGTACTTATTTATCCTTTCTTCCAGGGACTGCATTTCACCCGCTAACAACTTAAGGTTATCGCTCAGCGGTAGACCCGCCTGCATGATTTTAAACTTACTTACATTCGATTTGCAGTGTCCGTTGTCACCGAGCGTTGTGGAATCTGATCCTGTGCGCGACGCCAATTGTGTAGTATTTTCAGAAGGCATGCGGGCATCACCGATTACGCTGGAACCTTTGACGAGTCATGTATAGAAGCCTACGCATTGACCCGGAGATCAGATTTCGACGACCGCCAACTGTGCTCGCCGCTATCGTTGTGCTTCGAGTGTCACTTGCTTTAGTGGGCGCAGTGTTTCATGATTCACTGTTTTGTTATATTGTGTTCTTCCCCATCACTATAAGGTGACATCTGGTGGAGGTGCTAGTGCGTTCATGTACCGGACGCCCCCGCAAAGCTGTGATCCAAGCCCGAGCCACGAAGACAACACCAACGTCGCCAAGAACCAGAGCGCTAGTCGCAGCCTACAAGGACTGCTACCGGAGTGTGGACCTCTCCCCGAGAAGATCCACAGAAATCCAGGCCAAAGGAACAACCACAATGGCAGCCCCAGTGTCCCCCATCGTGCTGCAACAGCCCAGGGTGGTACCGATCTTCCACGGATTATCACTCGAAGACCCGGAAAGATGGCTGTAAACACACGAAAGGGTCGCTACGTTCAACAACAGGGACTACGACGGCAAGTTGTGCCGAAGGATGCCGCTTGAACGTGGTTTGAGAGTCGAGAGTCAGCCCTAACGACATGGGACGTACGAAGTAGACTGACCAGATCGCAGCTCATTGACTACTAGCAATAGGCTGGCAGAATCAAAGTCAGCCGCCAAGGCTGATGCATTCAGCTGTCCTGTGTGATCATGGCTTCCTTCGATGGCACTGTACTAATGAGCTGCTTTAACATAACTCGGCCTCATTCTAAAGCAATGGACACAACAAAAGTGTGGGCTCAGCTGCACTAGCAATGAATGGAGCCTTGTACGGATTGCGATAACCAGTACTATTTGCTACCTGCGCGAAAAGTAGTTTTTATCGATTGTAACGCATCTTAATCATGAATGTTTAGAGCGTTATGTGTGTGTTTCGTGACTTTTTTTGTCCCTTGTTCTATTTGTAATAATTCATACGTTTACTGTGGCCCATAATTTTAGGCAAATTTTCATAAATATATACTGCTCTATCGCAGGTGCGAAAGGCAAGTAACCTTACAAAGGACATGCTGTGCAAGCTGCCAGGTAACGAAAGAAGAAATGGTGGGTGCGAGGAGGGCCTGCGCTAGATGCAAGGATGCACAAGACATTTTTCACTAATTGCAAGGTGAAAGCCTTCTATGGCCCATGAAGCCAAAAAGCCGGCGTCTGTTCACAGTCTGGCGTTAACAGCTGCTGGTACAGAAACCCACCTGACCAAGTGATGACGTCACATGCCTTGCAATGGACTTACGAACTGCGAAATCCCAGAGTGCAATAAAGTGAATGAAGGTAGATTAAGGAGGCTTAAAGTTAAATAATGTATATTAAGGTTGAATAAAGTGAATTGAGGTTGGTACAATTTAAATCAAGTTACATAAAGGTGGATTAAGGTAGAGTTTTAATTCAGGATAATAACTTAGAGAAGCCACAGTACTTTCGCCTTCAAATCATAAAAAGATACTTGAGTGAATGAGTTACCATAGCATCGCTGAAAATATATTTGCCGATAGTTTGCTGGTTTTGAGAAAGACTTTTACTGGATTCACTTCGAAAAATATCAAGCCTCCCTGCCGATGGGAACTTTCAGCATGAACAGTGCGACGTATGTTGTTTATTGCATGAAGAAACGTTGCTATACTACCTATACGCCTGTACCGGGGCAGCATAATATAAGGATTCCAATCAATCGATTCAATGTCTTTCTTTCATTCTCAAATTATAGCGTGCCAATGCCGATGATGAAGTGACGAAGTCGGCAGAAAGCCACTCGGACCACTGTGTATGCGCGAAAAATTAAATAGCACTGAAACAGCATCACCATGTTACCGGGTCCTGCTTTCAGGCGGAGAAAAGGGCGTTGCAACATGGTTGTTTGTCGCTGTGTAATTCCACAGGGATCCGTATCTCAATATTAAGAATCTGCTGAATACCGTTATTGCTTACAACGAAAAAGAAAAATGGGAAAAGTGAGAGTGCCTATTAGTGCAGTAGCCGGTCCCTTTCCTTCCAGCCGTAAAACTACAAAAAAATACTTCGCAGCACACGCTATAATAACCACTTGTTTAGGCCAACCATATGCACGAAGACGGAGCACACTAAGTCTGTATTAGCCGAAACCTCTTACGCTACGATTGTCCGTAAGAGAACGCTTCAGCGATTCTTCATGCTAGATATATCATTAAAGGGACCCTGAAACAATGTTGACGATTTTGTACAAACGTACTGATTCATTAGAGTAGGTCCTTCTGATCATTAATTGACGCATCTAAGCGCTCCACGTAAAGCGTGTAATTTATTAAAATGTTTTAAAAGGTACATCGCTACCGATCGCAGCACGCCAATCGACTGAGTTTTGTGACCAAGTGACGCGATTTGACCATAACGCCAGTCCTATTCATCGCCGGCCAAATCCAGTTTCTACTTCCGAGCGTAAGGTTATTCAAGATGAAGTGAAGAAGATACTTGCCAAAGGCATTGTCGAACCCTCGTCGAGCCCTTGGGCGTCGCCCGTTGTGTTTGTTAAAAAGAAAGATACCACATGGCGTGTATGCGTAGATTATCGTCATCGACACCGAATTAACAAACAAAACGTTTACCCCGTCCCTCGCTTTGACGACGCCCTCGATTGTCTCCACGATGTCAACGACTTCTCGACAATAGACCTTCGGTCTCGTTATTAGCAAATTTCTGTGGATGAAAAGGAGCAAGAGAAGACCGCGTTCGTCACCCCTGAGGGTCTATATCAATTCAAAGTTATGTCATTCGGTCTATGCGACGCCCCCGCAACGTTCCAATGTACGATGCATTATTTGCTTCATGGAATCAAACGGCAAACATGCCTCTGCTACCTAGACGTAGCTTCGCCTGCATTTGAGACAGACCGTGAGCGCTTATCAACGGTTCTTGGAGTCTTCCGCGAGGCTGGGCTCCAATTAAATTAATCGAAGTGTCAGTTTGGTCGTCGGCTGATTATAGTACTGGGACACCTCGTCAGCGGCGCCGGTATTCAACCAGACCCGGAGAAAATTCGTGCTGTCACGTCTTTTTCTGTACCTCGGTCTGTCAAAGACGTCCGAAGTTTTGTAGGACTCTGCTCCTACTTCCGACGGTTCGTTAAAGACTTCGCAGCCATTGCACGACCACTTACTGATCTACTGAAGAAGTACGTGCCATTTACGTGGGGTCCCGCTCAAACTACCGCGTTTGCCTACCTAGCCAATATTCTCACCACGCCTCCTATACTGGTCCACTTTGACCCGCCTTCGCCTACAGAGATCCGTACCGATGCCAGTGGTCACGGTATCGGAGCCATCTTAGCCCAACGCCAACAGGGGCAAGATCGTGTTGTCGCCTACGCTAGCCGCCACCTCACAGCAGCGGAGGGAAACCATTCGATTACAGATCGTGAATGCCTTGCTCTGGTCTGGGCGGTTTCCAAATTACGCCCGTACTTGTATGGGACGCAATTCTCTGTAATCACGGACCACCACGCGCTCTGCTGGCTTTCCTCACTCAAGGATCCTACCGGCCGGCTTGGTCATTGGGCCCAGTGGCTTCAAGAATATTCCTATGGAGTAGTGTATAAGTCTAGCCGCCTACATCAAGACACATACTGTTTATCACGCTATCCAGTGTGCGAACCACCCACCGACCCTGACACCGATGCCGGCGCTTGCGCTTTCTCCGTTTCTCAGCTGCTACATGTCGCCGACGACCCACGCCGTGACGCCACCTTGCGCGCAATCATTGATGGCTTGGAATCTTTGCCTTCTGATTTTTCCCTTCACTTGTTTGTTCGCCGGATAGTGTATGATACCGCTACAAAGAAGGCCGCGACAGTCCTGCCCTACTCCACGTCATTCCTAAGCACCTCCGGTCAGCTGTTCTCCAAGAACTTCATGACTTACCAACGGCAGGTCACCTCAGCGGCCCCCGCACCTATGACTGAATTCGCCGACGCTTCTTTTGGCCAGGCCTTTCGCTCCATCCGGAAATACCCTGCGGCATGTGAGAAATGCCAGCGCCGAAAAACACCATCGACAGTCCTTGCCGGGTGCCTTCAACCGCTCTACATTCCTTCGGAGCCATTCTTTCGCGTTGGCTTGGACTTACTTGGTCCCTTCCCTCTATAAACGTCTGGCAACAAGTGCGTCGCTGTGGCGATAGATTATGCCAGGCGCTACACCATCACCAGAGCACTTCCTACAAGCAACGCCACAGATGCCACCGTTTTTTTTTACGCGTTGTGATTCTACAGCATGGAGCTGCTCATTGACCGTGATCGGACATTCCTTTCTAAAGTCATCTGCATAAAGTCATTCTAAAGTCATTTGCATACAATTCTTCGCGTGACGACACTGCCGATTATCCCCCGTTCTTCTGTTGTTCGGCCGAGAACCCACATGGCCACTGGACATATGCCTTCCTTCCGCCGCAGCAGAGACCAGCGAATGTGCACTTGACACCATCACTAGGGCAGCCAAAGCTCACTTCCTGACTTCCCAAGAGAACCAACGGCGTTTGTACGATCGACATCACAGAGACGTTCACTTTTCGCCTGGATCTCTGGTACTCCCGTGGTCCCCCACTCGTCGCGTTGGCCTGTCAGAAAAACTCCTGTCTCGGAACACCGGTCCATATCGAGTGCTGCATGCCGTGACTCCAGTTACTTATGAAATCGCCTCAGTCAATATCAGTGCCTCATCTGCCCAGAATTTCACTGATGTTGTGCATGTCGCAAGCATAAAACCGTATTACTGTCCTGTTACTACCGATATTTAGACGCACCGGGTCGGTGCTTCTGCCGCCGGTGATAATGATGCATGCATATTGCGTGTTTCCTGTGGAGGATGCGCGCGGGCGCCCCGACGAAGAAGACGAACTGCCCCTTGCTCTCGAGCTGTCGGCTAAACTGGCCAGCGCTGCAGTTGTCTTTCTAAATGTCCTTTTTAAATAGTCTCTAGTGCTTATTCTTTCGTTCAAGTAACAATATTAGCGTC
>NC_051156.1:143949613-143980005 GCF_013339745.2 Dermacentor silvarum
CCCATCGGCGTTTTGCCCGCGTTAGCTCAAAATGCGTGCGGCGTTGGTGACTGTTGCTGGAGCCTCTGATATAAATAGGCACCTGGTGCCGCAGCTAAACGTCGCCTCCCTTCCCTCCCCCTCCCCCACGGCCTCTCGCGCGTCCGAAGAAGGCGCGTTTGCTCTACATATATGGTGATTGTAAAGGAGAAAAGAGACGCCTACTTCTGCAGCCCTTAAGCGAGCACGGCGCAGAACGCGCGTTTGTTCTCCGCCGTGCGTTCACTCCCCGTGAAAGACGCGCCCCTCGCGCCCTTTCACATTCAGCGTTCGGCGCGCGGCGACGATTTCATCTCCAAATGACGTCATACGGAACCTCACGGCGACGGCGACGGCGACGGCGACGCCGACGGCGACGGCGACGCCGACGGCAGAAATCTGCTTTTGAGTGTCCATATAATTGCTATCGCAATAAAATGAAACAGTGCGAGGATCAAATACACAAGAATACACTTAACAGTTTTCACTAAAACAAAGTTCAAGAGCAATCAAAATTCAAAAGAAAACAAATGGTGTCATACGCATGGCCGGGCAGCAGCAGCAAGTCCATAAACCGTGGAAGTCGGGGCACAAAGCTTTCCCGAAGAATGCTGGCGGTCCGATCTTGTCGAGGTGGATGCGAATTGCTGAGCTGGGTTTCCCGGGAGTCTAGATTGGACGTCTTCTCTCAAGCAGGTTGAGCTAACTTGAGGCGAACTACCGTGAGCTTCGTTGCAGACGCTGGTTTGACGTCTCGTACGTCAACAAGTTCCTCGGAGTTCCGACGTGGCCAGGCGGCCCAGGTGATACTGGACGGCACTAGCCCCCCAACGGCTTCTCAGCAGCGCACAGGTTCAGCTTCTAGACTAATCAGCAGGGCCCAAAACATGCGCTTAAATAGCCTCTCCTTTCCCTAGTTCCCTAGGTAGGGAAACTGCCGCTACGTAGCGTTCTCCGAATTCAGCGCTCTTAGCTCCCAACAATCTTGGCCGCGCCCTTTCACTATGGACGAAGAACCGCAGATTATCCTCTCTCCCAATGTCAAGGGCCAAGGTCGAGCCCGCCACTACCACGTGGCCGTACACGCACACTTGGGGGTCCGTAATCGGCGTGTCGCGTCTGGAATCTAGATGGCAGCCCGAGCGGCCACGACGCTTTTGACGCCCGTGATTCGGCGTGTCGATGTCGAATGCATTATACGCTGCACAGTCAGGAGCACACGTTTTTGACGCTCGTAATCCTGCGTGTCGTTAATCAGCGCCCAAACCATTCGAAAATATGCCGCTCCGTGACAGCCAGCTTGAGTTACTTTTTGCTGCAATAAAATAATTTGGGCGCTGCAATGACAACCCACCAGCAAAGCAGTTTGCAGCAGCATTGAAGCGTCTGATAGTTGGCAATGAGGTCAAGGACATTGATGGCGGAAATTGCTTTCCATTGGAACGCATCGAAATTCTCTTTGTACGCTCCTCTGAAAAAACCATACTCCATCGATGTAATTCACCTCACTGCCCCTCAGAGAAGCCCTGCAACAAGTGAACCACTCACAGAAGCAATTTTACAGAATCATGGTTACCTTGCTGACCCAGGCAGGGTGTCTGAGCTTGGGTGCCTGTGGCTCGCAGTACAAGAATTGCTACACAAGTTTCCTCGTGGGTGAATTATATTCATGATGGTCTACACAATTAATTCCTTTATCAATCAACTTCAGCTGTCCCACCAGGTTTTATGTTAAGGCATTTGTTTTTTGAGCGACTTTGTAAAGTACATATATTGTTCAAGAGCGTTGTATGCAGATGTCAAACTTTTATAGATGGAAAATTTGATACCTTATTGTAAACTCTGCAAGTACTTGTTTTTTGTCTTGCTGAATGCTGTAGCTTGAATCACCTGCATGCACATTATGCTCAAACTATTGTTCTGTTCAGCCCAAGCTAAACAGTGTGGACAATGACGGTAGGTTAGTTGGCCTGCCTTTCACTAGAGCAAACTGTGTGATGACATGGACCTGCTGTGAATGCTCTCAATGGATTATGTGTGAGCTAAGTATACTCTTGAGGATTACAATGCTTTTTAATGTTTATACTGTATGTCTTTTACCGGACCTTTCTGGAAATTTGCCACTGTCATCTGGAATAGCGTTGGTTTTACAATTTTTAAAATAATTTAATGTGCTCACTCTGTTCATTTGCTTTACAATTGCTTTTTATGATGCCATATTCACTGTAACCACAAACATTTGGTGTATACCACTGAATGAGTGTTTTAAATACCGTCAAATATTCATTCATTTGAAGTTCACAACGTAATAGAGCCGTCGCCTCTTCATTTTGCAGTGTGTTGGCTCAGCTTCGACGGTGCTAACTTTTTTTATAGGTATGTGATACAACATAAGCTTTGTTGAACATTTTACTTGCACCAAAATGCATTGTATTTTAATGTTGACATACTTAGTTTGTAGGTCTGACCTCACATCAATTCTTTCAACTTTGACTTTGTGAACTACCACTCTTTTTTTCGATTTCTGCATATGTATTGCTTATTTTCTGACAAGCACAATCACCGAAGCCTTTCGATATTTGTGAGGACAGCGCAGATATAAATATTCTACAATTATAGCCCTATATTGAAGGCGTTGCATACAAGGCATTGTAAGCAAAACTGCAGCTACATTCAAAGACAGCTGATCCCATTGACCAGTTTTATTAAAGGTATCAATACTACGTGTGATATAGTTTACTTTGATAACATTGTTATACAAATGCCTTGTGGCATACAAGTACGCTAATACTGATACCGAAGAGCAGTGGCACAATAAGTTTTCCGACTTTCTGTTTATAATTTTCTTTTGTGCATTATCTTTGCAATGTACTTCATTTAAATTATAAATTTGGCTTCCTTCTGTATTTGTGTGAAATCTTCTAGCTACTATAGGTGCCATAAACATTGAATAAAGAATGAAACTATTACTGTTGTCATAAAAACGTGCTTTCCATAGTAGAAGTACACCATCAACACAATGAATCCACTTGTGCAAATGAATGCTGCCATTTTTCCCTTGCCGCTATGTATTCAGTTTTCATGCCGTTTCACACCAGCAGAGGAAGAAGGGTCTCCCTGGCAGTGTTTGATTCTAGGACATAATTTTGCTGTGGAGCTATACTCGCATTCGAAAACAGCTGAATAAACTCTAGATAATGCACAAATTCCACCTATTTGTTTTATTATATAACGAAAATGGATCCCCGAGGCGCGTCTCAACGGCGTCATCGCACCACACAATCTTGCAAAAATAGTGCACGTAAATCTGAATAAACGGCGACCACTTCGCCGTTTAGAATGCAGGCTAATGCTATTTATCTTTCTCAAAATAAAACACGCACACCAGAACCTTTTATTAGGCGAAAATGGGTCCCTCAAAACATCTCGTTTCTTCCTTGGTGCAAGACAGCGGGACGAAAAATTATCAAGATAATAGGCACCATAGCTTAAGATACACAACGGCTGATTTGACGAAAATTGAGTACGTGGGAAAAATAGACCACACTCGGGCGTCTGGAAGGGTTTCGAGCCGCGAGCGCTGGCAACTCCACCTAACCGCGATGGTTATAATAATAATAATAATAATAATAATAATAATAATAATAATAATAATAATAATAATAATAATAATAATAATAATAAGCGCAAGTGACTCCTTGAAAATTTTCTCTCTTCATGAGTCAAGCGCCCCAGTCTTGCTCCACGTTCCAAGGCATCGCATTTGAAGTGAAGAACCACGCGCGCAGTAGCAGAAAACCACAACCCGCATACGGGCGTCCAAGCCCATGACGGCGGGCACCACTAAAAGTTACCACTTACCAAACAATCACGAATGCTCCGGCAACCTCGTGGGCCTATTCTTACCCAAAAGGCACCGCGCAAGGGCCCCTGAGAGACTGGAGGGGTGGCTTCAGAGGAGGTTGGCTTGCCGAGGCTAGCAGAATCACGTGACGCTCCCTCATAGTATTTTTTACCTCCATGAAGCGGCGTCTGACACGCGTCTTTCGCCAGGCGAACCGCTTCACTTGAGAGGGTCTGGAATGCTAGGCGCGCGAAGACTGAGGAAGCGCCGGAGACTGAGGAAGAGTTAGCTGTTCGGCTCGCAACACGCTTGGACTTGTCGGCTTATAATTTATACCTGGCTTATATCGATGAGTGTATACCTAAGTATAATAATTATAGGAAAATCAAAGGCTAACCAAGTGAAACCAAGACTTAACCAGGCTAAACCAAGCTTTCGCTTTGCATATCCAGGGTTAGCTGAGCTAAGCCGCAGCCAATCTTTTTCACGGTGTTCAACAATTTTCTGAATGACGCTTACTTCTAATAATAGTATTTTAGAAGTTGAATAAATTATTAAGGGTAATTATGCCGTTCGGCGGAATGAAAAAAAATAATCTGAGCATCTCCAAGCGACGGCAAACAACATTACCCTGGTTCTGCCCTGCTACGTGGCATTTGCATATTTTAAATGCGAAGCATTTCTTGGCGAACATTTGCTACTTTGACAGTATCTATCTATCTATCTATCTAGCCGCATACGTCTTTGTGCTCTCATGGTCGTTTCGTTAACATGGTGTGTACCAAAATTGGTATACTATGACAAGAGCATATGACGAACATAAATGATATGTCGTGACATGAATATCATGACATGCGTGTCATGTAGGAGACGAAACAGCCGCCTACGTCATGGTGCTCTCATGGTCGTTTCGTTAACTTGGTAGGTACCAAAATTGGCATAGTATGACAGGAGTCTCGATAGGGAAACAGCGCAAAAAAAAAACGACAAGACAAGAAGACACACACCATAGGAAACAGCGCAAAAAAACACGACAAGAAGACAAGAAGGAAGACACACACCAGTCAGCGCTGGTGTGTGTCTCCCTTCTTGTCTTCTTGTCGTGTTTTTTCGCACGGTTTCCCTATCGAGTATGTACCGACTAGCCCAAGCCTCTACGGTCTTGCAATTCATGGCAGGAGTGTATGACAAACATAACTGATAGGTCATGACATAAATTGACTTAAAAACTACTGAAACGGTTTCGGACGTGGGTACTAAGTGAAGAAAACACTACAGGATGCTGGTAGAAGTCATAGTCATGAACATGACTCAGCAAAAATGACAATGACTCAGCGAAAAAAGATCAACACTCAAAAACCACAGGAATGCGATCGGACGTGGGCAGTGAGTGAAGGAAACACTAAAGGATCATGGTAGAATTCATAGTCAAGAGCATGACACAGCATTGATGACAATGACTCAGCGAAAAAAGATTAACACTGAAAAGCCACCGAAAGGGGTTCTAGTCATGACCATGACTGAGCAAAAATGACAATGACTGAGCAAACAAAGAATAATACTCAAAAACCACTGAAATGGGCTCGGACGTGGGTACTGAGGGCACGAAACACTTAGGTATCGTCGTAGAGGTCATAGTCATGAGCATGACTCAGAAAAAATGACCATGACTCAGCGAAAAATGATTAATACTCAAAAACCTCTGAAATAGGTTCGGACGTGGGCACTAGTGAAGGAAACACTTAACGATTGTGGTAGAATTCAAGGTCATGACCCTGACTCAGCAAAAATGAGAATGACTCACTGAAAAAATATATTAACACTAAAAGGTGAATGGAATGGGTTCGGATGTGGTACTAATTCAAGTAAAAGGCTAAAGGTTGATGGACGAAGTCATATTCATGAGCATGACTAAGGCTTTCGCCTTAAGGTCTGTTATAGGTGTAGCTAAAGGGACTCTGAGGACTCATGACATGAATACTATGAAATGCGTGTCATGTAGGTCCTGAAAGAGCCGCCTACGTATTGGTGCTCTCATGATCGTTTTGTTAACTTGGTAGGCTCCCCGCACACTGCTTCGCATAACATGGATTCCCACAGGGCGTGGGATCTGCCGGCTTTTTTAAAGTTTAGCTCAAATTACGAGGAACACTCTGTATGCTGACCTGTTCCGTACACAGAGCAGCCACGCTGCCTTCATTCGACGTAGTGATGAGCAGGATACAGAGGTTCCTGGCATACCTGGCGATGAAGTTAAAGGCTAGACAGTTCCCGGGGATAAGCGGCAGGAGAAGACGAAGTAACAGTCGATTTATTCAAAGATGGAGGAGATATAATACTTGAAAACATTTCGACCCTTTAAACGCAATGCTTCACGATTTGAAGTATACCAGAGAGCTGGAAGAACGCTAATATTGTTACGTGAACGAAAGAATAAGCACTAGAGACTATTTAAAAAGGACATTTAGAAAAGACAACTGCAGCGCTGGCCAGTTTAGCCGACAGCTCGAGAGCAAGATGCAGTTCGTCTTCTTCGTCGGGGCGCCCGCGCGCATCCTCCACAAGAAACACGCAATATGTAAATTGTAAATTATGGGGTTTTACGTGCCAAAACCAGTTCTGAATATGAGGCACGCCGTAGTGGGGGACTCCGGAAGTTTGGACCACCTGGGGTTCTTTAACGTGCACCTAAATCTAAGTACACGGGTGTTTTCGCATTTTGCCCTCATCGAAATGCGGCCACCGTGGCCGGGATACGCAATATGCATGCAATATGCATGCATCATTATCACCGGCGGCAGAAGCACCGACCCGGTGCGTCTAAATATCGGTAGTAACAGGACAGTAATACGGTTTTATGCTTGCGACATGCACAACATCAGTGAAATTCGGGGCAGATGAGGCACTGATATTGACTGGGGCGATTTCATAAGTAACTGGAGTCACGGCATGCAGCACTCGATATGGACCGGTGTTCCGAGACAGGAGTTTTTCTGACAGGCCAACGCGACGAGTGGGGGACCACGGGAGTACCAGAGATCCAGGCGAAAAGTGAACGTCTCTGTGATGTCGATCGTACAAACGCCGTTGGTTCTCTTGGGAAGTCAGGAAGTGAGCTTTGGCTGCCCTGGTGATGGTGTCAAGTGAACATTCGCTGGTCTCTGCTGCGGCGGAAGGAAGGCATATGTCCAGTGGCAATGTGGGTTCTCGGCTGAACAACAGAAATAACGGGGGATAATCGGCAGTGTCGTCACGCGAAGAATTGTATGCAAATGACTTTAGAATGACTTTATGCAGATGACTTTAGAAAGGAATGTCCGATCACGGTCAATGAGCAGTTGGTGCGGAGCTCCATGCTGTAGAATCACAACGCGTAAAAAAAATCGGTGGCATCTGTGGCGTAGCTTGTTGGAAGTGCTCTGGTGATGGTGTAGCGCCTGGCATAATCTATCGCCACAGCGACCCACTCGTTGCCAGACGTTTATAGAGGGAAGGGACCAAGTAAGTCCAAGCCAACGCGAAAGAATGGCTCCGAAGGAATGTAGAGCGGTTGAAGGCACCCGGCAAGGACCGTCGATGGTGTTTTTCGGCGCTGGCATTTCTCACATGCCGCAGGGTATTTCCGGATGGAGCGAAAGGCCTGGCCAAAAGAAGCGTCGGCAAATTCGGTCATAGGTGCGGGGGTCGCCGAGGTGACCTGCCGTTGGTAAGTCGTGAAGTTCTTGGAGAACAGCTGACCGGAGGTGCTTAGGAATGACGTGGAGTAGGGCAGGACTGTCGCGGCCTTCTTTGTGGCGGTATCATACACTATCTGGCGAAGAAACAAGTGAAGGGAAAAATCAGAAGGCAAAGATTCCAAGCCATCAATGATTGCGCGAAAGGTGGCGTCACGGCGTGGGTCGTCGACATGTAGCAGCTGAGAAACGGAGATAGCGCAAGCGCCGGCATCGGTGTCAGGGTCGGTGGGTGGTTCGTCCACTGGATAGCGTGATAAACAGTATGTGTCTCGATGTAGGCGGCTAGACTTGTACACTACTCCATCGGAATATTCTTGAAGCCGCTGGGCCCAGTGACCAAGCCGGCCGGTAGGATCCTTGAGTGAGGAAAGCCAGCAGAGCGCGTGGTGGTCCGTGATTACAGAGAATTGCGTCCCATACAAGTACGGGCGTAATTTGGAAACCGCCCAGACCAGAGCAAGGCATTCACGATCTGTAATCGAATGGTTTCCCTCCGCTGCTGTGAGGTGGCGGCTAGCGTAGGTGACAACACGATCTTGCCCTTGTTGGCGTTGGGCTAAGATGGCTCCGATACCGTGACCACTGGCATCGGTACGGATCTCTGTAGGCGAGGGTGGGTCAAAGTGGACCAGTATAGGAGGCGTGGTGAGAATATTGGCCAGGTAGGCAAACGCGGTAGTTTGAGCGGGACCCCACGTAAATGGCACGTACTTCTTCAGTAGATCAGTAAGTGGTCGTGCAATGGCTACGAAGTCTTTAACGAACCGTCGGAAGTAGGAGCAGAGTCCTACAAAACTTCGGACGTCTTTGACAGACCGAGGTACAGAAAAAGACGTGACAGCACGAATTTTCTCCGGGTCTGGTTGAATACCGGCGCCGCTGACGAGGTGGCCCAGCACTATAATCTGCCGACGACCGAACTGACACTTCGATTAATTTAATTGGAGCCCAGCCTCGCGGAAGACTCCAAGAACAGTTGATAAGCGCTCACGGTCTGTCTCAAATGTAGGCGAAGCTACGTCTAGGTAGCAGAGGCATGTTTGCCGTTTGATCCCATGAAGCAAATAATGCATCGTACATTGGAACGTTGCGGGGGCGTCGCATAGACCGAATGACATAACTTTGAATTGATATAGACCCTCAGGGGTGACGAACGCGGTCTTCTCTTGCTCCTTTTCATCCACAGAAATTTGCTAATAACGAGACCGAAGGTCTATTGTCGAGAAGTCGTTGGCATCGTGGAGACAATCGAGGGCGTCGTCAATGCGAGGGACGGGGTAAATGTTTTGTTTGTTAATTCGGTGTCGATGACGATAATCTACGCATACACGCCATGTGGTATCTTTCTTTTTAACAAACACAACGGGCGACGCCCAAGGGCTCGACGAGGGTTCGACAATGCCTTTGGCAAGTATCTTCTTCACTTCATCTTGAATAACCTTACGCTCGGAAGTAGAAACTGGATTTGGCCGGCGATGAATAGGACTGGCGTTATGGTCAAATCGCGTCACTTGGTCACAAAACTCAGCCGATTGGCGTGCTGCGATCGGTAGCGATGTACCTTTTTAAAACATTTTAATAAATTACACGCTTTACGTGGAGCGCTTAGATGCGTCAATTAATGATCAGAAGGACCTACTCTAACGAATCAGTACGTTTGTACAAAATCGTCAAAATTGTTTCAGGGTCCGTTTAATGATATATCTAGCATGAAGAATCGCTGAAGTGTTCTCTTACGTACAATCGTAGCGTAAGAGGTTTCGGCTAATACAGACTTAGTGTGCTCCGTCTCCGTGCATATGGTTGGCCTAAACAAGTGGTTATTATTGCGTGTGTTGCGAAGTATTTTTTGTAGTGTAACGGCTGGAAGGAAAGGGACCGGCTACTGCACTAATAGGCACTCTCACTTTTCCCATTTTTCTTTTTCGTTGTAAGCAATAACGGTATTCAGCAGATTCTTAATATTGAGATACGGATCCCTGTGGAATTACACAGCGACAAACAACCATGTTGCAACGCCCTTTTCTCCGCCTGAAAGCAGGACCCGGTAACATGGTGATGCTGTTTCAGTGCTATTTAATTTTTCGCGCATACACAGTGGTCCGAGTGGCTTTCTGCCGACTTCGTCACTTCATCATCGGCATTGGCACGCTATAATTTGAGAAGGAAATAAAGACATGGAATCGATTGATTGGAATGCTTATATTATGCTGCCCCGGCGAAGGCGTATAGGTAGTATAGCAACGTTTCTTCTTGCAATAAACAACATACGTCGCACTGTTCATGCTGAAAGTTCCCATCGGCAGGGAGGCTTGATATTTTTCGAAGTGAATCCAGTAAAAGTCTTTCTCGAAACCAGCAAACTAGCGGCATATATATTTTCAGTGATGCTATGGTAACTCTTTCACTCAAGTATCCTTTTATGATTTGAAGGCGAAAGCACTGTGGCTTCTCTAAGTTATTATCCTAAATTAAAACTCTACCTTAATCCAGCTTTATATAACTTGCCTTAAATTGTACCAACCTCAATTCACTTTATTCAACCTTAATATACATTATTTAACTTTAAGCCTCCTTAATCTACCTTCATTCACTTTATTGCACTCTGGGATTTCGCAGTGCGTAAGTCCATTGCAAGGCATGTGACGTCATCACTTGGTCAGGTGGGTTTCTGTACCAGCAGCTGTTAACGCCAGACTGTGAACAGACGCCGGCTTTTTGGCTTCATGGGCCATAGAAGGCTTTCACCTTGCAATTAGTGAAAAAATGTCTTGTGCATCCTTGCATCTAGCGCAGGCCCTCCTCGCACCCACCATTTCTTCTTTCGTCACCTGGCAGCGTGCACAGCATGTCCTTTGTAAGGTTACTTGCCTTTCGCACCTGCGATAGAGCAGTATACATTTATGAAAATTTGCCTAAAATTATGGGCCACAATAAACGTATGAATTATGACAAATAGAACAAAAGACAAAAAAAGTCATGAAACACGCACATAACGCTCTAAACATTCATGATTAGGATGCGTTACCATCGATAAAAACTATTTTTCGCGCAAGTAGCAAATAGTACTGGTTATCGCAAGCCGTACAAGGCTCTATTCATTGCTAGTGCAGCTGAGCCCACACTTTTGTTGTGCCATTGCTTTAGAATGAGGCCGAGTTATGTTAAAGCAGCTCATTAGTACAGTGCCATCGAAGGAAGCCATGATCACACAGGACAGCTGAATGCATCAGCCTCGGCGGCTGACTTTGATTCTGCCAGCCTATTGCTAGTAGTCAATGAGCTGCAATCTGGTCAGTCTACTTCGTACGTCCCATGTCGTTAGGGCTGACTCTCGACTCTCAAACCACGTTCAAGCGGCATCCTTCGGCACAACTTGCCGTCGTAGTCCCTGTTGCTGAACGTAGCGACCCTTTCGTGTGTTTCCAGCCATCTTTCCGGGTCTTCGAATGATAATCCGTGGAAGATCGGTAGCACCCTGGGCTGTTGCAGCACGATGGGGGCCACTGGGGCTGCCATTGTGGTTGTTCCTTTGGCCTGGATTTCTCTGGATCTTCTCGGGGAGAGGTCCGCCCTCCGGTAGCAGTCCTTGTAGGCTGCGACTAGCGCTCTGGTTCTTGGCGACGTTGGTGTTGTCTTCGTGGCTCGGGCTTGGATCACAGCTTTGCGGGGGCGTCCGGTACATGAACGCACTAGCACCTCCACCAGATGTCACCTTATAGTGATGGGGAAGAACACAATATAACAATACAGTGAATCACGAAACACTGCGCCCACTAGAGCAAGTGACACTCGAAGCACAACGATAGCGGCGAGCACAGTTGGCGGTCGTCGAAATCTGATCTGCGGGTCAACGCGTAGGCTTCTATACATGACTCGTCGCAGGTTCCAGCGTAATCGCTGGTAGCCCTCATGTCTTCTGAAAATACTACACAATTGGCGTCGCGCACAGGATCAGATTCCACAATGCTCGGTGACAACAGACACTGATAATGGAATGTAAGTAAGTTTAAAATCATGCAGGCGGGTCTACCGCTGAGCGATAACCTTAAGTTGTTAGCGGGTGAAATGCAGTCCCCGGAAAAAAGGATAAATAAGTACCCGTGTCAAGATAGGACAATACTGCTCCGGAATTACTGAGACAGGCCGAAATGCTATCACGCAAAGTTGCTATTTATAATTGACTGATTAACAAAATGTTTGCACCTGTTTAACTTGCGACACTGATAATTTAGGGCGCATATTACAACTTGTTTCATTTAATTCATCGATCTAACTACAAGCCAATGAGTACATAATGGTAGTCTTTAGGAAACTGAAGCATTTTGAAATGCTCTTTTGTATTCCTTACTCTTTTCAAATATCAAACGCGTTCTGAGGCGGCAATGCATCCATTGAATCCAGCAATGCATCCTTGACACTATGCATTCTCGCCGCATGCACGCCGCTCTCTGTTTCTGCGTGCTCCAAGACGGCACGTTGTACAACTGCAACATCAGAACTGAAGGTTCAGAACTTCTGCTCGTCATTACTCTTAATCTATGTTCTTAAGTTCCGAAGAACGTGTTGCAGGCGGGCTCTTGGAATATCGTGCACTTGCTGCCACGTATGACGTTGCTTCTTACCTGGCCTCTAGCACTCAATGTGTGTCTATGTCGCTGCTTGCGATCCCTTCCAACGCCGTAAAAAGCGCATCTGGTGCGTGCTGAACACCTTCATTCTACTGACATCCCCTACAAACCGTTGTATTGCGTTGGAATTAAATTACTTGGAAATTCCTCAGCGACGATTCTGTGACATAAGTGACTCACTATTGCCACAGCTTACACGACAGGCTACGCCATCATGAGAGAGAGAGAGAGAGAGATAAAACTTTATTTTGTCCATGATGGGGTCTGGGGGCGGCGGGGGTTGGGAGACTAACCCCCAGGCCTCCCCTTCCTCAGACGGCGGCCAGCCCTTGTTTTCTGGCGGCGTCTTCGGCCATCCGGACGGCCCAGAGCTGCTCTTCTGGGTCCAAGCTGAGCAGCAAAGTCTCCCACTGCTCGGCCGTAGTTATGATGTGTGTAGTGTTAGTGCGGTGAGTGTTGGTGGGTGTAGCTTTCGGGCATGCCCAGATGATGTGATCAAGGTCAGCGTGGGCCTCGCAGGCTTTGCAGAGTGGGGAGTATGCATCGGGGTAAATTCGGTGGTATAGCACGGGGTTTGGGAAAGTTCGCGTCTGAAGTAGTCGCCAAGTGGTGGATTGTGATTTATTCAGTGTTTTGTGTGGTGGTGGGTAGCGTAATCGCTCTCTGCAGTAGTGGAGGAGGATTTCTCTGAATGTGACCATGCGGTCGCGCGCGTGTCCGCGGTGCAGAACTAAGGGCTCATCAGGACTGGAAGATGCAGGAGACGGATGATGCGCCTGGTGTGCGAGAGCTCGGGCGGCATCGTGGGCGGCTTCGTTTCCAGCCAGACCCGAATGACCAGGGGCCCAGATGATCTGTACGCGGCGTTGCCTTGAGGCGGGAGTGTCGGAGAGTATTTTCTGTGCTTGGGGTGCTATGAGTCCTCTTGTGTAGTTGCGAATGGCCGTTTTTGAATCGCTGATGATGTAGTGTGCATTGGTAGAGGCATAAGCCAAGGCGATGGCCGTTTTCTCTCCTTCTTCGGGTTGAGTGGCGAGTATTGATACGGCCGCGGCGAGGCGGTACTGCAAGCCCGCGACTACGGCGACCGCCATGGCGTTCTGGTGGGGGTATTCCGCGGTGTCCACGTAGGCTACATCCGCGGCGTGGTCGTAGTGCTTTTGTAGATGTTTAGCTCTGTCTGCACGTCGCTCCTGATTGTGTTCTGGGTGCATATTACGAGGTATGGGCGATATAACTAACTGAGTGCGAATGTTTGGAGGGACGGGTACTTTTGGTCCGAATTGGGTGGTGTAGGTTATGCCTAGGGTGCGCAGAATGTGTCTGCCCATGGTGGAGTTGGCCAGTCGTTCATATTGGCTTATACGCTGAGCTTCAATAAGCTCGTCTATGGTATTGTGAAGGCCGAGGGCATCCAGTTTCTCGTTAGATGTAGAAATTGGAAGCTGTAGGGCTTGCTTATAGGCCATCTTAATCATGGTGTTGAGTTTGAGCTTGTCAGTCGCATTGAGGTGAAGGTACGGGGCGACGTAGGTGATCCTGCTAAGGGCGTAGGTGGTTACCAGACGAATGAGGTTGTTTTCTTTCATGCCGTGATGTCGATTTGCGATGCGTGCTATGAGGCGAGTTGTTTGGTGTACATGACTATCTAATTGCTTGAGCATCTCCGTGTTTCTGCCGTTTTGTTGGATGCGTAAGCAAAGGATACGGATGCTAGGCACTGTAGGTATGAGTTGCTGATGCACGTGGAGTTGTATCTCGGGGGGATGAGGGTCTGGGCGTCGACCTCCCCACGTAGGCCTGTATAGAAGGAGCTCCGATTTCTGTGGGGAGCAACCAAGGCCGCGTGGTTCTACGTATGCAACAACCTCGTTGATGGCTTGCTGCAGCGTGTCTTGGATGTCCCCGTCGCTGCCCCCGGTGACCCACAGGGTGATGTCGTCCGCGTAGAGGCTATGCTTGAGGTTGGGGATGCTAGCTAATGCAGGCGGTAATCCGAGCAAGGCCACGTTAAACAGAAACGGGGACAGAACCAATCCTTCCGGCGTACCTTTGCTGCCAAGGTGAATAATTGGCGACTGCAGCCCTCCGATGATTATGGTGGCAGTGCGACCTGTCAGGAAAGGAACACACGTCCTCTATCGTTCAAAAGTTCGCGAGGTGCACCGTGACGGAGAATACAGTTTTTCAGTAGGAAGGATGCGATATCATGAGCTGTGGCAGCAGGCAGAGCGGCTGTTTCTGCGTATCGCGTCAAGTGGTCGATGGCGACGACTGTCCAGCGGTTTCCGGAAGCCGTTCTCGGAAGGGGTCCATACAGGTCAATCCCAATGCGATCGAAGGGCCTGGCAGGACACGGGATTGGCTGTAGTGGACCAGAGACATGCTGAGAAGGAACCTTGCGGCGTTGGCACTGAGGGCACGACCGAATGTACTTGCACACAAAGGTGTACATGCCACGCCAATAAAAACTGGAGCGAAGCCGGGTGTACGTCTGGAAGACACCTGCGTGTGCACACTGCGGGTCAGTGTGGAACGCAGAACATATTTCACCACGAAGATGTCGCGTTATGACGACCAACCACTTGCGGACGTCGGAGACGTAATTCCGGCGATAGAGAAGTCCATCCCGCATTTCGAAGTGCGAAGCTTGACGGCGCAACGCTCGAGAAGATGGAGGAACAGTCGACGGTTTAGAAAGGAAGCGAATAAGAGCACTAATCCAGGCATCCTTGCGTTGCTCCGAAGCCATGTCTCAGCCTACTGGGAACGAAAGTACGTGGTCAACGGCAGAGAGGCAGGCATCGCTTACGGTTCACACGGGTGAACGGGAAAGCGCGTCGGCGTCGGTGTGGCGGCGGCCAGACCTGTAGACAACGCGCACGTCGAAATCTTGCAACCGCAAAGCCCAGCGAGCTAATCGACCTGAGGGGTCCTTCAATGTGGACAGCCAACAAAGTGCATGGTGGTCTGTAATTACGTCAAAGGGGTGGCCATAGAGGTAGGGTTGAAATTTACCAAGTGCCCAGATTATGGCCAAACATTCTTTCTCCGTAACGGAATAATTTTTCTCTGCCTTGGTGAGGGTGCGGCTTCCGTATGCAACGACGTACTCGTCGAACCCAGATTTGCGCTGCGCGAGCACAGCGCCTAGCCCAACACCGCTGGCGTCAGTGTGTACTTCGATCGGAGCACTCGGGTCGAAGTGACGCAGTATAGGCGGCGATGTTAATAGACGACGCAACTCTTGGAAGGCATCGTCACAGGCAAGGGACCAGGCGTAATTGTTCAAGTCGCTCCGTAGAAGCTGATTCAAGGGAGCGGTGATGGACGCAAAATTCCGAATGAAGCGGCGAAAGTAAGAGCAGAGGCCAAGGAAGCTGCGAAGTTCTCGTACGGAGGAAGGTTTGGGAAAATCAGCAACTGCACGGAGCTTGGCGGCGTCAGGAAGAATACCGTGTTTAGATACGACATGGCCAAGGATGGTGAGCTGACTTGCGCCAAAGTGGCATTTATTCAGGTTGAGCTGAAGGCCGGCGGCAGTTAGGCACTGTAACACTTCCTCCAGCCGACAGAGATGGGTGGGAAAATCGGGCGAAAAAATAACCACATCATCTAAGTAGCACAGGCACGTTTTCCAATTGAGACCACGCAACAGGTTGTCCATCATACGCTCAAATGTGGCTGGGGCGTTGCAAAGCCCGAAAGGCATGACACGAAATTCATATAGGCCATCTGGTGTTACAAAGGCCGTTTTAGGTTGGTCTTCGGGTGCCATGGGGACTTGCCAATAGCCGCTACGTAAGTCGATAGAAGAGAAGAACTCCGCGCCTTGGAGACAGTCAAGGGCGTCGTCAATTCTCGGAAGAGGGTAAACATCTTTACGAGTTATTTTGTTAAGACGACGGTAACCGACACAGAATCGAATCGATCCGTCCTTCTTTTTAACAAGAGCAACGGGAGATGCCCAGGGGCTATCCGAAGGCCGAATGACGTCGCGCTTCAGCATGTCAGCTACTTGGTCATCGATGACACGGCGCTCTGTCGCGGATACACGATAGGGTCTTTGTCGCAGTGGCGCACTAGTACCCGTGTCGATGCGATGACAAACAGTTGACGTGCGGCCCAAGGAAACATGCTGGCAGTCGAAAGACGAACGGAACTTGTCGAGAAGGCGTAGAAGCTGGGCGCGTTGGGAAACAGTCAACGTGTCGGCGATGGAGCTATGGAGAACATCGGGCGAAGTCGGCTCCTGCGCGGGGTTACAGGTCATTCCGGAGACCTCATGAGGGGCGGTGGAACCAGTTGGCATGTCAATGATGGCAGCAGGGTCGACACACTGGACGCGGCCAACGCATTCCCCACGAAGCAAAGTGAGAGGACAGGAAAATTGGTTGGAGACGAGCAGTCTGCTGATGCTGGCATGAACGTCCAAAACAGCGAAAGGCAGCGGGGAACATTTGCGACGAGCGAAAATGGCGGATGGCGTAAAAAGTGAGCTGGCATCAGCAACAAGGTTGCATGACACCGTGGCTAGGGCAGAAGAGTGTGTTGGAATGGTAACGTCTTCGGCAACAAAAACTTTATCGTCAGGTTCACGAGCGTCAAGGAGCGGGGCGTCGCACAGCGTTTGAAATTCCACCTCAGCACGAGAACAGTCGATGACGGCCTTATTAGCGGAAAGGAAGTCCCAGCCCAAAATAAGATCATGGGAACAAGAACACAGCACCAAAAATTCGACGATGTAGAGGAGGCCGTTGATCACAACACGAGCAGTACACGCATCTGCAGGCGTGATGCGGTCTGCGCTGGCAGTACGAAGGGATACGTTTGACAGTGGCGTCGTAACTTTCCTGAGCGAACGGCAAAGTGTGGCACTAATAACCGAAACTGCGGCACCAGTGTCAACGAGGGCGAGTGCAGCGACGCCGTCCACATATACATCAATAATATTAGTCGGAGAAGGGAGAGGCCTTGGTCTGTTCGTGGGTGACGCAGTTCTCGCCTCTGGAACTGCAGCGATTAGTTTTCCCGTTCCGGCGTAGAAGAACGACGACACATCGGTGAAAGCGAGCGACGTCGGGGCGATGGCGAACGGCGGTCAACAAGAGGGCGGTGGTCCGAGTAAGAAGACATCTGGCCAGGGTTCTGAGGCACGGAGGACGACGGGTATGGTGAACCGTATGGTTCGGTGTCGAAGCTACGGCGGTAGGATGTTGGGCGGCGACGGCAAAATCGTGCAATGTGGCCATGTAGACCACATGCAAAACATATTGGGCGGTTGTCAGGAGTGCGCCATTGTCCACTGCTGTGTGGGTACCGCGGCTGAACGAAGTGAGGGGCTGGACGCAGTGGCACGGCTGATGGGAATGGCGCAAAGGTCTGAGGTGGTGGCCGTGCGAGAGCCTCGGCATAGCTAAGAGGTGCAGTCACCTCGGGAAAAGCAACGGGAGTCGGCACCGGTGGAGTCTCGCGGGCAGAAGGGAGAGCTGCGCAAACTTGCTCTTGGATGACCTGGCGAAGGTTGGCCGGCAAAGACGAGGGTGGTGACGTGGCTGAGGACAGCAGCGAAAGCTGGCGAGCGACCTCAGCACGTACGAACTCTTTAATTTGGCAAAGCAGGGAGTCCATGTCAGGAGTCACGGCCACGCTCGCGAGGCTTTCATCGGACACAGGTGGGCGCCGTGTGAGAAGACGCTGCCTGCAAAGCTCGTCGAAACTCTGGCAAAGCTCAATGACCTAAGAAACTGTGTCAGGGCTTTTTGACAGCAGCATATGAAAGGCATCGTCGGAAATGCCCTTCATGATGTGACGTACCTTGTCCCCCTCCGCCATCGTCGGGTTGACACGCCGGCAGAGGTCGACGATGTCCTCTATGTAGCTGGTGAACGTTTCACCAGTTTGCTGGGATCGGCTGCGCAGGCGTTGTTCAGCGCGAAGCTTGCGCACGCCAGGGCGGCCGAAAACGTCTGCAATGCTGGTTTTGAAGCGAGCCCATGTGCGGAGATCGGCTTCGTGGTTTCGAAACCACAGCTTGGCGACACCCGACAGATAGAACATCGCGTTGTAAAGCTTCTGGGTGTCGTCCCATTTGTTAGTGTTGCTGGCGCGTTCATACGATTCCAGCCAATCTTCAACGTCTTTCTCATCGGTGCCGCAGAAGATGTCAGGATCCCACTGACGCTGGGCACCGGCACATACGATGGCTGGAGTAACCGGTGGGGATGTCGGGCTGGGGTCGTCAGGCATGACGGACGGCAGAGTTCGGGTGCATAATTCCAGGTTGGGGGAAACCGCAGCACCTCCGCCAGAATCTAATGTGAACACAGTACAAGAGAGCAGCGGGCAGCGTTGGCAGCGTGTCTCAACCAGAGCGGCTCAGGCAATCTCGAGCTCGCGCTTCCCGGATGACTGGCGATGTGGCTGCAGCGCCGGGCATTCGTCTTCACTACAGTTTATATAAAATAAAAGGTGCCTATCTATTATCATTTCCGGTGCTTCATTGCGCGTTTCTTTCACACGGGTGTTACTACTAGAAAAAATGTGATTGATCCCTCTTATATAGGAATCGGTATAGAACACGAAAGTGAAACGTGTCTTCACAGAAGTAGTGTAATGTTTATTGCACATTGATATATAATGTCTATTGGTGTTTTGTGGCTAAAGCGCCCTTAGGCGTTGATGCACCCACGCTGACGCCTGGTGGCACGTCTCCTCCATCACGACTACCAACGTCGATGACCATGAGCAACCGTCGTGCATATGGAAGCTGCACTACGCTGCACACGCTAGCACAACGCGAAAGACGAAGCACGTAACTGACACACTAATACAACGCGCAAGACAAAGCACGTAACTGAATCGTCACCGAGTCAAATCAGCGCGTACAGCGCGTCGTAATTGCAGCCTCCGCGATCAACTTCAGAAACATTTTCAGAGCTAATTGCGGAGGCCACGCTCCGCTGTGCTGAGTACGGTGAACGCCACCTTGGCGTTGGTAGTGCTTCTTGATGCCAGCGTCCCTTCGAATGCTGGCATCGAGGCGTCGTAGTGCTGAGACCACCGAAGCGTTCACTGTCGGTGCGCGTTAGTGTCATAATGCAGTACTTCTCTTTTCTGCTCGTAGGCGGCGGCACCGCCCCGAGCAAGAGCGCGGGTACACGGAGGAGTGTTAGATATATAAGGCGCGTCTGTGTAGCTCTCTGCAAATGCGTTTGTGGCGCAATGGGTTAAACGCTCGGCGATCTATCGTCGCGAACCGAGAGGTCGTGGGTTCGATTTCCAAATTTTGCATGTTTGTGGAACTTTTTCTTTTGGTTTCTTTCTTTGTATTATGTTCTATGACGTATTTCCGTGACGGAAATACGTCAGTGAAGTCTTGGTGGACCCCGGCATAAAACACTTTCGTGTTAATAAGCTTTTTGGAAGTATATCTAAGCTCACATTTGCTATTTCAGAATCGCAGTGATTGAACGCATAGGTTGGTTTACACAGATGAGATTCAAATTGCACAGAAAAGAAGTAAAAATCTAAAAAAATATGTTTACCCAACTGTCGTGTGCTTACTAGGATTTCTGGGTGTCAGGCACTTTCCTTCAAAAAAAAATGTCACAGTTTCGCCCTAAGGGCGAAGCAATGAATGCGATAGCAACACAGCAATGTCATACGAAGTAAGGTGAGCGGCTTTGGTAGCAACAACACGCAGAACTGTTGTCGACGCCATCGGCGTTTTGCCCGCGTTAGCTCAAAATGCGTGCGGCGTTGGTGACTGTTGCTGGAGCCTCTGATATAAATAGGCACTTGGTGCCGCAGCTAAACGTCGCCTCCCTTCCCTCCCCCTCCCCCACGGCCTCTCGCGCGTCCGAAGAAGGCGCGTTTGCTCTACATATATGGTGATTGTAAAGGAGAAAAGAGACGCCTACTTCTGCAGCCCTTAAGCGAGCACGGCGCAGAACGCGCGTTTGTTCTCCGCCGTGCGTTCACTCCCCGTGAAAGACGCGCCCCTCGCGCCCTTTCACTCGCACATACAGCGTTCGGCGCGCGGCGACGATTTCATCTCCAAATGACGTCATACGGAACCTCACGGCGACGGCGACGGCGACGGCGACGCCGACGGCAGAAATCTGCTTTTGAGTGTCCATATAATTGCTATCGCAATAAAATATTGCTTGATGCAGCATGCACTCCCAAAAAAATGACAACTGCAAGGACGTTCATGTTTGGGATATTCGGCTTGACGTGAGACCCTGAAAGAAATCACAGATGATGAAGGTATTACAGGCCCATTCTCTTATCACAATTTAGTAATGCAAGTAATGCCTTTCTATATAAGGTAATCCTGGCGGACGCTTTTCATGAGCACCTAACCATGATTTCCAGCAGTATAACAGGAAGCTTTACACATATTTTAGGAGGTTAAGTAAATTATAATTACAAATAACACAGACATTCACTGTGGTCTCCAGGTCGGTGCAAGCACACAGGATGTGTTGCACTCTTCCTAATAGTAGTATTTTTGCTCACATATTTATTATTTAGTGTGATATAGCCCGTTCTTAAAAGGCTAATGCGAATTCTTAGCTTTAGTGCTTTATGCTTTCTATAACAGACACAAAGCCGAAATCCTAAACTTCTAATTGAAAACTAGGCTTGTTGGAATCTAGACATTCGTGGGATCTGTGGCACTTGTAGGAAACGAAGGCACTCAGGAAATATTGCATAAAATGAACACTGGACGGGACAGAAAAGGCACGGACGCCAGCGTTCTTCGAGATCTGCTATGTTTTCATCTCTCAATGTTTTTCATTCCTACAAGTAATAAAGGTATCAGGAATGTCTAAATTGTTCCGGTGATTTTCGTACAATACATCGATCAGCTTTGAATTAGTCGCCTTCCCATACAAGTACACGTGGTTGGAAAAACACATGCCTTAAACAAATAAAGAGAAATGGGTTACATCTTGAGACCCTTCTGCAATTATTTCAGAGCAGCTCATCTTCGTCCCTTGTATTACATATAAGATGACTACTTTTTGGTTCTATAAGGACCACCAGTGCTATATTATAAAATGAAGCGCCTCTAAAGCTGACCAAATAAATCGACAATATTTCCGAGTCACGGCAATAAAATATGGAAAGAATACCAATCGCTACCCTTATCCCTACGTCGGTACATTTACGGTTGTGATTCGGTGATTTGATGTGTTTACTAAAGAATAATCCACACTGAATATGGCTCATTATAAATACGTGTTTGCCCCCTGACATCACCCTAATTCTAGGGCTGACACAGTTCCCGATCATCAGTTTACTCAGTTACTAAATGAAGTGGCGTTTTCAACGTTCACTTACGAAACCATGACTACATACCGTGTCTAACCTACGCGCTTTCACATCAACATATCTGAAATTGTTGCTAACGAGTTGGGCTATTCTTGCTTCACTAGCATACCTAAAACTCAATTTGCTTCGTATCGCAACGGCTTTATTAACAACTTACTCAAAAATGTGTCATAGGGTCACAGGGTCACACTACAGCACTGACTGCAGCGTTAAAGCAATTATTGTTCACTGGCTCTATTCGTCAAGACGGAACAGTAGCTAAACTGAACCTCATTTTCACAAGTGGCGAACGTTCTGCACTTCTTCAATGCGGACTATTATGAATATGCAGGACGCTTAATAACCATATAAAGGCCTGCAAAAATCTCAAAAAGCGTTCAAAAATGAAAATATGTGATTATCCATCTGGATATGAAAGCTTTTTTTTCATATTTGATATACATATAGCATGGGGGTTGTAATTTCACAACATGTGTCTGAAAATGCGAAAGAACAAGTACCACGCTCCGTCGATTTTGTCCACTGCCTTGCCATATCAAAATTGTTGTCGCAGTCGGTGATATCAGAATCACTGGATGTGCATGTATCGCTTGAGACACTACCATCACTGTCAATGCATTCATGCAGAAGCAAATCATCACCGGACATTGTCCACTCAATCAAATAATAGCTGCGTTTTCACTGCGGGCAGGGCCCCACGCGACTGCAGGCCACAATTTTTTTTCAATTTGTCCCGGACGAACGGAGCAGACGGAATCTGTAGGCCCCGCACAGCCAAAATATAATTCCCCACATCGTCAAAGGGTATTAGATGATCCTAGCCCAATACCCGGACTTAAATACAGCCCCCCCACACGTAGAAGAGACTTGTCCATGACACCTTCTTGCTAGAATTACAATGCGTCACCGAGTAAGACTCGTCCACCGAAGTTAAAGGGGTAATCAAGCTTATTGAACACAATATTTATTCGAAAATCATCATCTGGCTGGAAAGTCACATTACATTTAAGAAATAACAGCATAGCTTTAAAAATACTTCGTTGTGAGACATAGCTTGCTGAATTTCTGCAAGACTTCTGTTGATCTATTCATGCCAGATTGCAGGTTGACGCAATATTCTTTGATTTCTCAAAAAGATTTCATTCGTGTGCCTTATTTCAAACTCCGGGTAAACTTCAGTTTTTATTATTCATCGCCGTGTGTCTCATTGAATAACTGATCTCATAGCATCTGGTAGCTATAGTAGGCTTGGACTAACAATGGAAACTATATCATTAGTGAAGTCACGTCTGGCAAGCCTCGCGGGTATGTACTCGGCCCTTACATTCCACATGGTAATCATATACATCACTGCTTCATTCCCGCAGTAGTTGTTTTGCCAATGATTGTGTACTACTATCATCACGTTTCTTGGGATACGCCATGCAACTATTCAATATAATTTAGGTGCAATTAACAAATAATGCCAATTCCTGGTTAATTTCCCCAAAACTTATCAAAAATAATTGATGAATTTCATCATTTTATAGTTCGGAGTCTCGTAGTTTGTATCAATAGTGTGGAACAGTATCTCAACCTATAAGTATCAAGGCCGTTAAATTGCATTACAACGTATTCGGTAATCATAAAAATTAGGCCACCTCGCAGCTGCTAACCGCTTCCATGGCAGCATAGAACACTACCTAAGCAATAATCACGTTAACACGCCGTAGCATTGTTTACTCGACAATAATCCCCCAAAGCACCAGTGCGCGTAGGATCCGGGTCAGGCATACAGAGTTTTCATACATTCATCTTTCCATGGCATTTCCACACTGTGAACACGTGCCGGCTTAGGCCACAAGTGAGCGCACACATTCCTGTTGCACAAACTTTATTCGCAAGCATCTCTTCTCAAAGATGTCTTTCAGTCAACGTTTGCCGTCTTTCCACGCCAGAATCACTGTTTGAAAATTATGTGCATTTAATACCGCACAATGCAGTACGCGCGTCATTTTATATCCCTTTGGTCAATCAATGGGTTATCTGCGCCTCGGTACGTTAACTTGTATGGTTGTGTCACACAGGGTAGAAGCAACGATGTCCTCCATTTAGGATCGGGATGTCATGTGCTGACAGCCGGTATGAACAGACGTGAAAATAAAATTCATTATGTTTCAACGTCAGACCTTTCGAACAATCGCTGAGCTCACCATGTTCTTCGACATTTGGAAAAGCTAGACAGACAGCGTTTGAGGGCATTCTGAGGATCCCGAAGCCTAAGACAACCTCAGTTTAAGATGTGGCGGGTTGTACTACGTCTCCAGGCAACTCCAGAAGAAAGACCCCATTCTATGCCGTGGCTCTACATCGACGCCGGACCGGATTGGACGTAGCAGAGAACTACTGTAAAGCTGGTGCGGACAAGCATAATGCATGACTTTATCCCTCATCACCATCGCGCCCCCATCACCTCAAGAGCGACTCGAAGTATTTTTTGCGATGCAAGAGCTTCACGCTGCAATTCGTGTTTTCCAACGCTCATCGGCACCATGCAGTGCCTGACGAAATCACGTACGCTCCACTCTGCGATATTGGCACAGAAAGCCGACGTATCCTGTCATATTTTTGTAATACCACGTGTGAGTCAGTAAATGTTCCAGATAACTGAAACTGCAGTCGCATTGTAGTGTTGTTTAAACTGGAAAAGGCCCGAGCTAGATTTCCTCCTACAGACCGATCGCTTGAGCCGGTTGCGTCAGCAAAGTAATGGAAAGAATCGTCTTGTCAGGAATGGAGTTGGTACAACAAAGCAATAATTGCCTTCCTGATTTTATGAATGGATTTATAAGAGCCCGTTCTTCCACCAACAGTGTTATTGACCTGATGTACACTGTTGAACAGAAAAGAAGTCGCCACCAGTGAGTTCGAGCTGTTTTCCTTAATACTAAGGGTGCATATGACTATACACTGCAATATTCAATCCATGACGTGCTTGAAGATTTGGCCAACTTTCTGAATGGATTGCTAAATATATACACGGGCCGCACAGTGTATATGTCGACCAGTGATGTCGACACCGGCCAGTACAATATCCGCCGAGGGGGAGTTCTCAGTCCGACTCTCTTCAATGTTACATTGATTGGCCTTGCATCTGAACTTCCTAACACGGTGAAGATTAGCGCATTTGCGGACGACATATGCATATAGCATCAGGAGGCACCCGCTCCCAAATGCGTGTTGAGCTTCAAAATGCAGTGAAAATTACAGTTAATATCTGCGGCGTCCGGGCCTCCAGCTCTCAACAGAAAATCGTTCCATGATTACATCCACGTGGAAAAAAATGACTGGCTCTCCCACCATCGCTAATGGAACAGCGATACCTGCAGTAACACACCACATTTTACTACGTGTAGTCAGAAACGGAGGAAACCTTGGTCAAGACACGCCGCCGTACTGAAGTCAAAGCCGAGGAGTTTCGTTCACGTTCTTCGCATTGTTGCAGGAACAAAAAGGATCTCATCAGAGTTATCATTACTCCAGCTTGCCGTTTTTTGCCGTGAGCTGCTCGCCATCTACTCCACCATCTAGAACTTCCGGCAATTCTTGGAGGGCCAGCCATTTTACGTTCTAAACGATCATAATTAAGCCTGTGGTGTATGTCGGTGCACTTGGATGTGTGCGCACGCTGGAGAACGTTCAAGCTCAAGCATTGTGCCATGTTAGGGCATGCCACAAGGTACGTCAACCAATCGAACAATAGCGGAAGCCCATGTTTGTCCTATCCTCGAGCTTCTTTGCTGACCTCCAAGTTTCTCTCCCAAATGTTAGCACCGGTAGACTACAATGATTGTATACTTTTCTTTTCAACGACAGTGGTAAGCTCCCTGTGAGGATTTGGTAATGATTTCGTTAAGGACCGCACAAAGAGCGAAGGAACGAAAAATGGTAGGCCTAACGTTAAGAGACAGGAAGCGAGTGGTGTGGATCAGAGAGCAAACGAGGATAGCCGATATTCTAGTTGACACAATGAGGAGAAAATGGAGCTGGGCAGGCCATGTAATACGTTGTATGAATAACCGCTGGACCATCAGAGTTACAGTATGCACACCAAGAAAAGGGAAGCGCAGTCGAGGACCGCAGAAAACTAGGTGGGGTGATGACGATAAATTTGCAGCTGCACGTTGGCATCAGCTGGCGCAAGACCGGGATAATTATAGATCGCGGCAAGAGGCCTTCATCATCAGTGGACAAATATGAAGGCTGATGATGATGTTTGCCCTATTGGTGTATACTTTCTCTGTGAGCCTCTTCAAATGTACTTTCGCGTGTTGACCCGACCAAGACACCATCATTTGTTATCGCTCCCTGTCACCCGACACAGGTTTCAGCTTTTCAAGGTCTATATCGCGCCATCATAATATTCTATCGTCAAAACTTTCTCCCGCTTATTTTTCGAGGATATCTACATGGGTCCTGCCTAACCATTTTGTTACGCTAAAGATCCCTGTAATTACAAAAATGTCGCCCGTTTCATCCATTGCTATCAAGCAACTTACGCTGTTTACAATTACGCTGGGTACGGAGATACTGCGCACGTGTATTTCGATGGATCTATCACACCTTATGCCTGTACTGCAGCCTTCGTCATCTCACATATGATCATCGCTATAACTATACCACCAGCCAACATCATCTGCCGCAGAACAGTTGCTATCCGGGAGGCATTTCGATTTCTCTCCGAGAGGCGTCCTCGCACATGGACCCCTACGATATCCTGCGTCTCACACGGGACGCCGGCTTGGTATCCTGGGATACCAGGACAGCTCTCCAAATCATTGACTGTGTCCTCAGACGGGCTCGCATTGTTGAATAGCTCAAGAATATACAGAACAGCTGGATCATGGAAATAGAAATGGCTGCAATATAGCTTTTCAGTGTATACCTGCGCACTGCGGCGTAATAGAGCAAGGACAGGCACACGCTGAAGTGAAAACTGCTTTAAATTATGCATCTGAAGTATGTATTTCGTTCTCACGAACAGACACAAACTCCCTGCTTCGATGCGTAATGCACAACTCTACGTTGGAGCACTGGACCCAAACATTTATGCATAAGCGCGTGCATAAATGCGACCCAGTAATGAAATTCCGTATGCCTAGCTCACAAGCTCAAATGAAGCCAAACAAGCATGGTGCACCGAATTCGACCTTTGTTTTACATTCACCAAGCGTTATAGACATCTCATAGGCTGCGGTGATACTAGCTCAAACTGTGATTACTGTCACGTACCAGAAACACTTGATCTCATACTTTGCGTGACAGCATGCTGCTCTCTTTCATTGGAAACGTCGATAAGAGGCAGCTATCAGACGAGTTTCTTTTGGGACTGGCCGAATGCAAACAGCGCAGCCTTGATTACAATGTGCCGCTATAGCCTTTCTACAAGCCACTTGGCTAGACGCGCGGCTTAAAGATTCCACAACATTGCGAACTTGTATATACGCACCTCCTCGAATCATCATGATCCTTCTTCAGCCCTTTTCCTCATCGTCCCTTTTCCAAGTGTGGACTAGCAGGCGAAAGCAAGCTATAGCTTATGCCGACCGTTCTGCCTTTCTGTAAAGAAATGTTTCTCTCTCTCTCTTTTACATCCCCCATCATCGTTCAATGGAACAGCTTGCCCTCTGATATGGTCCTTGAATCTGATCTACCAGCACGTCAGAACTTGGTACACATTGCTATTTAGTCGCCTTCTAATTTTTTTTGTTTCATGTGAGTTACATTGAAGCACTTGAAAACAAAAAAAATTCACCGACTATTACGATACTCTCTAATCCGACATTTGAGCGCAGCTGTATACGTGTTTCCATTTCACGGTATATTGGTGGCATGGACAATCTATCTCGTGCGGCACGTTGCAAACAGAGCGATGTTTGGCTCGACTGTCTCGCTAGTCGGGAGATCGCGAGAGGCAGCGCGTGGGTGACGGGTGTGCGCGATTCACAGCAGCCGCCGCAGACAGACCTCCATATATGGTACCGGTGGCGTCATCGGTGAACAGACCATGCGCGCTAGCACACGTCTCTGGCTCCATCTCGTAGCCTTCGTTGCCGCAGAGCCCGTCTTGCGCACCAATATGCTTTTCTCGTGACGCTTTCGCCATACCCTCCTTCTCTGCTTTCATCCTCATGGTTCCGCTGCACTTTCCTCCCCCGCTTTGCTCTTCTGGTGTCTTTACTTTCCGTGGTCTACCCATGGCAGCCTGGAATGAACTGAATGAGTTGCTAGACCGTGGTGCCGTCGCTGCGTGATTTCTATGCTGTTGGGTGCTTTTCCGCTCGGAGTAGCTTACGCAACCGTAATCTTTACCAGGAAACACACGCGGGAGAAGAAACGTGCTTCGCATTATTCGCAGACGTCATTAGCATACATTGGCATCTGCATACAACACTGACATTAGCTACAGTGGCAAACCTTCCGCAGCCCGTCGACAAGAAGTCAGTGCGCAAGATTCTTGCTCTATGTGCATAATATAGACGCTTAGTCAAAAACTTCCCTCGAATCGGCGCGCCTCTGACTCTTCTCACGAAATCCAACGTCGATTTAAAGTGGGAAACACTGCAAGTCGAGTCATTTCCGGAAATAAAATGACGCCTGCGGTCATCACCAGTACTCGCCCACTTCGAAGAAGACGCCGATATCGAAATCCACACCGACGCAAGTAGCGTATTCCTCTGCACTCTCCTAATTCAAATGAAACACGGAGTTGAAAGGGTCACATCTTACGCTAGATGGTCGCTACCTAAAGCGGAAGCCAATTATTCTACGACGGAAACTAAATGTGTTGCAACAATTTCGGCTACCACGTAGTTTCGTCCTTACCTATATGGCAGGCGGTTCAAAGTCGTAAGCAACTATCACGTTGAGTGTTACTAGTCAACTTAGAGTACCCTTTAGGACGCCTAGCACGGTGGAGCATCCTAATGCAAAAGTTCGAAATCACTGTGATATACAAGTGCGGAAGAAAACATTCTAATGCCGGCTGCCTCTCCCGCGCTTCTATTCACCCACCACCACAAGACGACCAGGACGACGACTCTTTCCTAGGGACAATCACTGCCGTCGACTTCACCGAACAGAAAAGAGCAGACGCGGACCTAAGCATCCTTGTCGGCTTCTTGGAAAATAAGACTGATTATATCCCAATGCGTGGTTTGTCCTAAGTTTAGTTAAAAACGGCGTCCTCGTAAAGAGAAACATGCATATCGCCAGTAAGTGCCTACTAGCTTCTGGTCGTGCCTTCATCACTACGGTCAGATGTTCTACACACCCTTCACGACGACCATATCAGAGGGCAGTATCGTCAGAAAAGTCACCGGAGGACAACCTGTCTACCACGGCACAGATGAATGGCCTAACGGAACGTCTGAACAAGATGCTCGCCGGACTTGCTAGCAACGTACGTTGATGTCGAACACAAGACGTGTGATGCCGTCTTTGCGTATACGTAACCTTCGCTTACAAAAAGGTAGCGCAAAAATAACACAGATCACGCCATTCAAACTGGTTTACGGAAGAAAGCCGACGACGACTCGCGACGTCAGGCTGCCACACGTCTCCGACGAGGAACATCTCGATGTCGCCGCCTATCTGTAGCGCGCCGAAGAACCCCGACAACTCGCCCGCGTACGCATCAAGAACAAGCAAAGGACGGACAGCCGACACTACAATCCTCGACGACGCCACGGGGACCGTGTGAGAAACTTTTCCGGTGCTATTTAAGACCCTACATGATCATTCGACGTCTTGGGGCTCTGGACTATGAGGTCGTGCCAGACGGCATTACGCAATCACGGACGCACCGCTCGCGACCTGATGTAGTTCATGTTGTGCGCCTGCAGCCCTTCTACCAGCGCTCACGCACTTTCGGAGTTCGTTTCTTTGTTGGTCGGTTATTTTTATTTAGATCGTGTGCTTTAGGTTTTTTCTCCTGTGTTTTCAGAATCATGACGATGCTTTTTAATAGGTGGCCATTGACACGTGTACTTATTTATTCTTCTCTCGGGAACTGCATTTCACCCGCTAACAACTTACAAATAACGGTAAGTGCAAGACGCGCCAGCATGATTCGGTCCTTAATCGAGAGTTATCATTTATTCTATCTGTTGTGTATGTTCTCGCCGAACATTTTATCATTTGATTTATTTTAAGGCACGACCCGAATTGTGTAATAGTTTCTCGAAGGCACGCGGGCACCAGCGATACCCCAGAACTTTTGACGATTCATGCATAAAGGCGGACCCACTTGACCCGCAGACGAAATTTTCGACGATCGTCGACTTTGCTTGCAGCTATCGTTCTGCATGAGTGTTACTTGTCTTCTTGGGCACAAATTCCCCTATAAAGAGTAAATGTTTAAGTCACAGTTCCGACACTGTCATTCATTCACCATCACTAGAACGTCACAGTATGAACGTAAGGTATCTCTTAACGCGTGAGCATTCTTCCAAGCATATATTTATCTATGCTTGACTCTATCTACGCAAGTTCATATCGAACCGTTTTTCTGCCCACTTGGGTCACTGGGTAGTCCGTGGTCGAATTGGCAGTGCATCAGGCTGCTTGCTGAGGTAACAGGGTTTAAACCAACAATCAGACCAACTTAGGTCACTGAATATGTGGCAATATCTACATTCGTACCGCTCTTCAACAAAGCTTATCCACGTCTAAATAGGTCACTGCAAGGCGCGGAATTTGGTAGGTGCCACCATTGAGAGAAAAAAAAACACTTCGACGCCCAGTTCGAGCATCGGGTATGTGCCATTCGGTCTGTGCTGG